>NW_009596551.1:24157-24461 GCF_000690535.1 Cariama cristata
AGAAGAGGGACACCCCCGGCCCCCGCCCCCCCGCCACAGCCATCCTCCCGGGCCCCTTTCGCTTCACTCACCGCGTTCTCCAGTGGAGCAGGCGGGGGAAACACAAAGATGCCCCAAACGAAGGGAAGCAACAAAGAGGCTTAACTCCAGGAGCTGGGAACTTCCAGGCCGGATCTGCAGTGAATTCAGCACACACACACACACAGAGAAAAGAAAGAAAGAAAAAGAAAGGGGAAAAGTCCGTTTTAGGGGGAAGGTGAAGGTGGGGGGCCCTTGGTTTGGGGGTGGTGGTTGTGTTTTTTTC
>NW_009596552.1:0-618 GCF_000690535.1 Cariama cristata
GGGTGCGGTGAGGGGGGGCCCACGTGTCCCCTGATACCTCTGTGCTCCTCGATATCGAACTGCTGACAGTCGTGGTCTTCATGGTGACGGTGGTGGTTGGGTGCGTGGTGGTTCGGTGAGTGGTGGCCGACGTGTCCCCTGATACCTCTGTGCTCCTCGATATCGAACTGCTGACAGTCGTGGTCTTCATGGTGACGGTGGTGGTTGGGTGCGTGGTGGTTCGGTGAGTGGTGGCCGACGTGTCCCCTGATACCTCTGTGCTCCTCGATATCGAACTGCTGACAGTCGTGGTCTTCATGGTGACGGTGGTGGTTGGGTGCGTGGTGGTTCGGTGAGTGGTGGCCGACGTGTCCCCTGATACCTCTGTTCTCCCCGATGTTGTGACGGTTACAGTGTTGGTCGGTGTGGTTAAGTTGGTGGTTGGGTGAGTGGTGCCGGACGTGTCCCCTGACACTTCCGTTATCTCCAATGTCGAGTTGGGGACAGTAGTGGTCGTCGTGGACAAGGTGGTGGTTGAGTTAGTGGTGGCGGACAAGTTCCCTGATACCTCTGTGCTCCCTGATGTCGGGACGGTTACAGTCGTTGTTGGCGTGGTGATGCTTGTTGTTGGGGGAGTGG
>NW_009596552.1:919-1135 GCF_000690535.1 Cariama cristata
CTCCTTGAGATCGAGGTGGGGAAAGTCGTGGTTCCCATCGTGACAGTAGTGGTTGGGTGAGTGGTGGCCCACGTGTCCTCTGATACCTCTGTGCTCCTTGATATCAATGTGGGGGGAGTCGTGGTTGGCATCGTGACGGTGGTCGTTGGTATATTGGTGGCGGACAAGTCCCCTGATACATCTGTTCTCTCCGATGTCGAGGTGGGGACAGTCGTG
>NW_009596553.1:0-11839 GCF_000690535.1 Cariama cristata
CAGAGCTTTCTGTTGCGACAGTGCTGTTTTCTTTAAATGGAAATACTATATTTGTTTAATCTAGGCTTTCATTGTTCAGACACAAAGAGCAGTGGAGAGTGAGCGGACTCAGGCAGCGAAGCACCGACATGAAAGGCAGGAGCTGTGCTTGCCCCAGGTGATTGTGAGAGGCTGAATTTGAGGAGTCAACTGCCCTCGTGGTTTCCTCCACAGCATTTTGACTAAAATTTCCAGCTAAGCTGTGCCCCAGTTCCATGTTTACACAGAAAGAAGCTTGTCTTTCAGAAGATGCCAGAGTTCAGGATGTTGCTTGTCTTTACAGTCAAGTCACTCTGATATCTGAAAAAAATTTAGTGGAGCACCAAAGTTTGGAAAAAAATATCTGAATATATACTGAAACCCTCCTTTTAAGTCTTCTGGGAAATCCAATTACGCTTTTAACAGTCATTATATATGCCTGAATATCTGTCCTGTATGTGTATTACATATGCATGCCATCTGCCTGTGCCTGAACATCTGTGAGCCAGATTCTGCCCTGCTAGAAAAACACACTGGTATGATTCTTTTATGAGTTTTTCTTTGCTGTTGACTATACTGATATCAATTTAGCATAATTAATTAGGTAGAACTTTTTTTCTACTCTAGTGAAAAGTCAGAGCAGACTCTTTTGCATTATATCAGTCTAAAATAATCACAAATAAGGCCAAATTTATCTTTTTTTTAAAAAAAATTATTTATTCCAATGGTATTTACTGAAAGAGATGCATATCAACCAGTTTATCCTCACTTCTGCTTGGTTTAAGCCTGCCTAAGTTGCATGTGTAAGTATCAACAGCACCAGGACTGTTACATAGCATTACATTGATGATTGCTCTGTTTTGACACCAGGTAACATGCTTTAGAGGGGAGTTCTTTCTGAGCAACAAGTCTATTGTTTCATGAATTGGTAAAATGCTTGTATTGTTATACAGTTCCATGCGATGAATGCAAAGGCTTTCTGCCCGATGAATCAGGATCATCTACAGTAACTTTTATTAACAATACATTGCTATATTCTTATGATGAGCATAAAGAAATTTACAATATAAATTCCTTCCTCCTCCAGTGCCCTGCAGTATTTTTCTATTAATCATCTACTGTAGGACTGATGAAAACCAGGCAGAAAACCCTGACCACAATATCTCTCATTTTCACTTCATTCTGTAAATCTAACCTCCATTCTTTTTTCTGCTCCTACACATATTCATTCCTTCTCTTTCATTTTTTTTCTCAGGTATACATTTTCTTTCTAAATTATTCCTCATTCATTCAATGTCTAGTCTGTCTGTCTTCACCACATACTCTGTTCACCTTTTTGTTCTCATGCTTTTCTCCCTGTAAACCTCACTTTCATCATGGAAATCAATGTAAAAGGGAGACACTTTGCTTCATCATTTTTCATACACAAGTGCACAGAGTTCAAACTGATAAAATTAATGATAACAATCTTTTTTGTTTAATATAATTTCTTTAGATGTTACTTCGAGACTTATGTGTAATTTTCTGCCTGGCAACATAGTCTTGCAAATTTTCTTTATTTCCTTGTTATTAGGTATACAGTACGTAAACTTTGTCCATGCCAATACAGCTACTCAATAATTTGCACATAGAAAATCAGATACAGGCACAATCTGAGAAAAAACAAATCAGGATATCCCAGGATCTCCTTATAAGGCCTGTATTTCTTTTTTTTTTTTTTTTTTAAGTGAGTTTCTTTACATCAGATTCTCTGACAATCCAAGGCTGGTGGAGTAGCACTTTGCCCACTAGGGCTAGTATACACGTAGCTCAAGGTAGAAACTAATTATCAAATGACAAATACAAAAGAAACAGACTGTTTATCAATTGTCTGTTTGTTAGGACAAATTACTAAAAATTATACCGTCCTAATTCACAGCCCTATCTCAGTGACTCTTACAAGCCTTACCCTGGAAAACCCTCAGAGTAATTACAACCGTTTCCTAAACAGCCCACAGGAATGCACCCTACCCTGGGAAGTACCTCAGTTTAGCCTGGGAGAAGCCACACACAATCCTAAAGTCTAGTCTGTGAAGTTTTGTAATTCCTAAAAAACCTAACTTTGTCCAGTGGAGCTCAGAGGGATGTGGTGGAGGCTCCTGAATTAAATAGTCTGATAAGAGACTGAAAGCCCTAATCTTGCAAGCCATTTAATTGCAGTGTTTTCTGTTCAGTTCTGCCATTTGCACTTCACAAATCCAGTTATTTTCAGATGTATTTGTATTCTAAACAGTGCATGGTCTGATAGTAGTAACACTGTCATAGCACTATTACAGGCATGGATGCATAACTGTTTCTTTCTTCTCACAGTAAAGTTTATATATAGAATTGGCTGTAAAAAAAACCACAAACCCCAAAACTATGTTTTTTTTTATTTATTGTGGCAAAGCCTAATATTTCACATAGAACAGTGATTTATCAAAGGACTTTTATTATGGAAATAAATCCTAATAAGAATTGCTTTGCGAGGCACTTTGCAATTAAAGATAAAACTATCCAGAAAAGAGAAATGTAACATGTAAATGGAATGAGGATATAGAAATGGAAATTATCATATGTGAGCTAGAAGAAAAATTCAAAGAGCCTAAAATGCTGACATTGGAGGGACAGGATAATCTTCATCCCTGGGTTCTGAAAGAACTAGCACATGAAATTGCATGTCCAGCAGCAAGGATTTTTAATAAAGCTGCAAACTGGTAGCATACTACTACTGACAAGCAAAGCTCTTGCCTGTATTTCAGAAAGCGGAAAAAAGGATAATCAGAAAACATTAGAGTGACCTCAACAATACTACAGGCTCTAGAAGGTATTTTTAAGAAAAACATCTATGTAAGTAGACATAAATGGAAAATGGGACAAAATGCAACCTAAGTTTACCAAAGGTAAAGCAGGTTGAGTGAATCTATTTCTGTTTATTAAAACCACTGTTTTCATCAGTAGAAAGTGCTGTAGATACTATTTGTGAGGCTTCTGTAAAGTAAGTTTTCAATAAAATGCTAAAGCAGGAAAAACTCTTGGTTGTGCTAGAAAAGCAACTGTTGTCTGGAGGGAGGGTATTGTAATTCTTAAAGGATCACTATTGGAATCTCTCTTATTTAATATTTCCAGTAATGACTGTGACACAAAAAGAGTATGCTAATGAAATTCTGCTGAAAGCAAACACTGAGAGATATTACTAATACAGAAGAGGATTAAAGGCTCATATAGGAAAGAAATAGATACTGTGACAACTGGAATAACAGAGATGGAATGAAATTTAACAGCATACAATGTGCGTATGAAAACCCAACAGCAGAAGCTCAGCACTTGGAAACCAAACAAGGAAGAGATGCATTAGTTCAACACAGGCTACCTACGAGTCACTACTGTGAAGACATCTGTGGAAAAGCTAAGCACAATCCTAAAATGTTCTAGGTTTGGTATTGCTAGTAGATATATGAAAATATTAATACCATTGTACAAGGCATTCCAAAATCTCATGTCAAATATTCATTTTTTCTCTCCATGTTGGAGTGCTAGGACAGGTGGAAAAGACTGCTATAAAAATAGGAAAGCTTGTCTTACTGAGATAATGAAGATCCGCTTCTTTCCCCAGGCATATTATTAAGTCGCTAGCAATCTATAATATTCACCAGTTCACCATTTTGAATCACAAGACTGTTGGATAGAGCACTGTCATGATAATGTAGCCAGTAAATTAAGTCTAAAATACACAATTTTGGGAGCATGGTTGCCTAATTATTGGCCCTGTGTAATCACCTATAAATACCTATATCATAACTTTATTTACAACCTCAACACAAATATTCATGATAATCTCTATTTTTTACAGTAATGGAAACTCATATAGATAAGATTTCCTATAAATAATGATGGTTTTATTTGCTTTTTAACCATTTGTTTTTAAAACCATAACACTTAACAAATAACACATGGAAAAGAGAGGATTAAGATATGTGTACTGACTGGGAGTCATCTGAATGAAGAATATACACAAATATTTTATTCAAGTTATGAATTCTTATTCCTTTATTAAAGAGAATGAATGACGTTGTTTTTATATTGTACTTTAAAAAAGCTGTCGTTTTTTAAGAGATAGATATTTTGTCTCATTAGTGCATATATCATATCTACTCTTCTATCCCTGGTTAATCATTAAAATACAGTACAGATTTGTACAGTACAGACATGTACAGATTTTCTATTAAAGAGCAAGGAAACCTTTGGATGTCTTCCAGTAAATATTCTGTGAACATTTCTGCCAACTGCAAACAACAGTAACTATCATTAACACTTCAACATTTAAGAATACAGTGTGCTCAAAAAATATCAAACTTGTTTCATTTTATATGAGTTCTGAGGCAAAGAATGCTAAAATTAAATACAAATATTGTAAATATGCTATTTCAATAAACTGCGTAGATACACACTTTAGTCAGGAACACTTATCATTGTGTGAATTTATTAATTCACTTTATTATGTCTAGCCATGTTAGTGTTTTTGTTCCATTAAATATTGAAAGATAAATCTTCTGTTAAATATATATGAGAATGTTTACTATAGTATTGGAATACAGCATGTTCCAGTTCAACATTTTCAGATTTGTTGCCCATCGAAAACAGGAGTCTAATGTTAAGAGACTGGAGTCTTAATGAACTTTAAGACAACAGTGATGTTGTGTGTGAACTGATTAGAGTGTGAAATCTGTGGGCTTAATCTACTTTGAAAGTAAACTCTCTTTCAGGAATAAAGACGTTTCTGGTGGTAGAGGCTGAGGATGCCTGAGGTAGACCTCAGCACACCCTACAGCACAGTATGCCCGAATGGGACATTGTGCATGAAATACACTCCTCGTGCTGGGGTTATTGTACTGATACATCACAGCAGGCGTACCTTGCCTCCTCCCAGAAATGCAACTCCTGTCCTCAGTTTAAATGTGCAATAATAGAAGTAATTTTGATAGGACTTCAACCCTCCAGTATTTTATGTTAAATAAAAATGCGTGTGTTTGCTGATGCTGTTATTTTAAAAATGAAGATACATACGTAGAAAGACAGAGGACTGCTGTTGTTCAGCCAAAACTAGGGATCATTAACAGAGATCATTGCTCACCATCAGCCATCAGGTAGCAATAACTTCCCACCACTGCTGACCTTGTATTTCCTTTTATTTCATATGTATATAACAGGCCTGGGAAATAAGCGTAAGTCTGAAAGATTTCACGCAGCTACATTACATCTGTGTACTGGATGGGTGAAGGCTGTATGGTCTGCTGCTGGGCATCCAGCTGCCCTTTCGTTTCTACCTGCTGTTGTTGAGAGCCAGAGCGTGCTGACGGCTGCCATGGCTGCCCAAAGCACTGTCCTTTGGAGAAGCTCGATCTCAGAGCACAGCAGTCGCCCAGGGAAACAGCCTGCTGCTGAGGAAAAAGCTAAAGAGGGGACTGCCCAGAGGAGCCACTGCTGCGTAGGTCAATCTTTCCAACAGCACAACCCTGCAGCAAAAGGCAACCTTTTGTGACAGTTAGGTCCCACAGCTTCAGGGAAATTGAAGAGATGATTTGGTGTCTTTTCTGATTTGTTTTCTGGAGTTGATCAAACTAGACTTTCCTGACTTAAAATCAGTTTTGGTTTAGATTCGAAGGAAATACTGCTAACAACCTATGGTCTGATTCTGTTATTTTTGTGCTTCATAATAACTTGTCTTGCAATTAGTTCCATTTATTGTGATGAAAGACAGTCTGATTTTATGATCACAAAGTATGAAATGCTAAGAAAATGTGCCTCTCTGGTGTCACTCTTGCTTCCACAGTGAAAATACTTTAGTATGGCTTCACACCAGCGTCCTCTTGTCATTCTACCTCTCAAAGCTGCTGGTCAGCCCTCCGCCACTTTCATGTCTTCTTTGTCCATAATCTCTACTGCCACAGGTGATTTGCCATCCACTGTTGCATAAGTCTCTCATTTTTAATTTGCTGCATCAAGGAGGTAGAAGAGGAGAATGCCCTATCAATGCATTGATTTTATTTTCTATTCCATTTTTTACATTCTACATTGTGTTAGTGGACTTTTTGAAGTTCCAGGAGCCAGCTGAGGTAGCTCATGAACACAGTTCGTGTTGGAAAGAGAGAGAAATGCAAGTTGTCTTAACATAGCAAGAAACTAAGTCTGTCAG
This sequence comes from Cariama cristata, assembly GCF_000690535.1. Taxonomy (NCBI): domain Eukaryota; kingdom Metazoa; phylum Chordata; class Aves; order Cariamiformes; family Cariamidae; genus Cariama; species Cariama cristata. Next base: position 6,233 of record NW_009596553.1, read on the forward strand.
GGGAGGAGAGCTTTACTTCTCAATTTGGAGACAGGCAGGCATCCTTTCAACTGGTCTTTTTATGTTTATATTTGCAGAAGTCCTGGCCAGTGAAAATATACCTCAAATATATGTACATATACATATAGTGTATATATATAAACTAGAAGGTTCAACAAAATTGGAAAGATTCTGTTGTCATTGACAATAGGAGAATTTTCTAGAAATAACATAGAAGAGAAGAAATGCTTCTGAACAGCATCCTTCAGTATACCTGGCTGGAATCAGCTAACACAAATTTATCAGTGCTAGTGCTTGTTTTCTCTTCTCCACTACAAACCACAGTTTGTCTCTGACATATGGGGTTAAGGAGCCAGCAAGAAGCTTTATCACCTCACTGAGAGTCTCTCACTTTCCAGAATCACGCCCAAAGAGCAGATGATATACTATTAGTATGAACACCAGAAACCAATTCTAGCATGCATGCCAGGGGTTAATCATCACTATTCTTGTCTGTTCTGTCTACAAGGTAAGCATTTTGATGATAGTCTTCATGCTATGCTGATAAGTAACTACTATTTGGTCATTTCATTTTTATTTGCTTCATTGAAGTATCTGTGAAGAGTCTAGGCTGAAGAGAAAGAAATTATGGCAAACAGCTGGTTTTATTTATTTTGCATTGTTTAAGCTACCTCACATATTCTGAAATCTAATTCAGATGTGAGGTGGAGAAAAGCAGTTAGAAAATGTGGGATATATACCAGTGCTGACAATCACAAATGGAATCCTGCCCACAGCAAGTAGACTTGATGTTTGCAGTAGTCTTTCGGCTGTCTCCTGCCTTATCCATATATTAGCATTGCTTTAGGCTTGCTGACAAGGTAATATGACAATTTCAGTTCAAAATAGGTGCTAGGCAAAGATGACTCTAAATGGGCCGCCTACTTACTGTGGTGAGCGTGACTGTTTCTGCATAAAATCCCTTTTTTGCTGTTTGGGAGAATTCAAATGTGATTTTGTGTTCTTTGTGTCTAAGAGAGTATGACAAGAACTATAGCTGAGAGGAAGGAGAATGAGGACTCTGGATTAAAAATGTGTTTATTTCTCTAGGCAGAAGACTGATTGACAAGCCTAGTGGTATCCAGGCTAAAATTTGGGAGCTTACTAAAGTAAAATGGTGTCATAACTAAAGCATCCCTACAGCTGCCATAGCACTAACAGAGTGGACTATTCTTTGGGTTTTCAATTTCTCTTGTTTATTAATGCCTATAAAGGTGACCTTCTAAAGAAACAAAATATTTCTTCTGAAGGGATAATTATTAAGTTTCTTAGAGGAATATAAGGAAACAATCAGACTTTGATGATACAGTGATCCTTATTTATTGCAAACTGACTGAACATCTTCCACAGAAGATTTTTAGCATAGATCTGTTCTTTTCTAGATAGGGATTTTTAAACACTCCATCACTTATTTGGGGAAAGGATCTGTGTGTGTGTATTTATGGCAGTTTCATTCTTTTTCCCTTAATACATTTTATTTCCTGCTTATATGGGAGACATATTAATGCAGAATAAGAACTGTTACATATTTTGTTTCCTTGCTGGCATTGATTTCTCTCCTGGTCCACCCTGCCCTTCTGGTACTTATGAAAGAACCAGATCACAGACTTTCCAGTTTAATCACTAGCGCTTTTCACTTAAATAAAGATCTTGTTACAATAAACAAACAGCAGTCATACTAATAAAGTCTCTGTTGTTAATATTTAAGAACTAAGTTTTCCTGTTATATATTAAAAAGGTCCACAATTTTAAGTACTCAAGCTTTATTTTAGTTGCATTTGTTAAAGAAACCAGAAGTGTTTTATATAACTTTTATAAATGTTAAAGATTTTAAACTTATGTATGAACTTCATCCAATTTTCTCTGATCATAGCATAGAGTTTCACCCTTTTGATATAGCAGATGAAAATCAACATCTAATTTAAAACTTATGTAACAACAACAAAAAAATCCACCCCGGTGGAATTCCTGTTTAAATTCCTGAAGACAACATTTTCAAGTAAAAGAATTGAAACTGAAAGAGAACTGAAAAGGTGAATCTGTTTATATCAATTTAAACAACTTCACTGGGACCAGGTTTAAAAATGGTGTAGCCCAAACACATTTTAGCCGTTGCAAATCTTAAGGCAGATATGATCTAATCATATTGAACTGTTTCTATGCTGCATTTTTCCTCACATTTTAAAAAAATGTTTACTACAGTACAATTTCACAGTGATTAGCAAGGTGGAAAATGCAGTCTACAGAAGCAACTCCAAAAACTTTAGTCATTGTCATGTAGGCTTGCTTTGGGCAGGATTAGACAACCTCATGAGCATGTCAGCAGATAGCTGAACCTTGCAATTCTGTGACAGATATTGCTGGATGTGCAGGAGCGTTAGCTCAACAGTGAAAGGGAGATTTTGTAAGGCAGGTCAGTCGGAGGATGTTTTAAAGGTTTTGATGTTTTTTTATAAGGAGCTTCTAAATATGAGAGTGACTAAGGAAGAAAGCATGAAGGTGTGCTATCAATGCTACTTAGTAGAATGATATTCTGGGCCAGGTGAAGATGAGAGTCCCCATCTTGACAGTGAACGTGAGCTGATAGGTATAACAGGGATAAAACGTGAAAGGGTTTTTTCTTCCCTTGTGAAAGGGAAGAGAAGCAGGATGTAACTAATGCAAAAGAGAAATGGGAGGAAGGCAAAGGGATGCACAACATAATTCAGAACAATCCTTGCTAAAGGCTTCTGAGTGCATAAGAGTGGGAAAAGATTGCATATGTGGAGTCCAGAGAGTTCAGAGGAAAGGTTACTGCAGTATTCTAATCTGGACAGGAGAGGAAGAAAGCCTGGTTTTCTAGCCTTGTGGATGGACAGAAGAGACATGACTGCAGAACAGTGCGGAGATAACCAAGCTGTATCTTAATGAACAAGGGACACGTAAGGAGGTGAAAACAGCTTCTTCCTAGCAACAAGACAGGGAAGGGAGTACTGATGTTCCTTGGCGGTTTAGAGATTTCTGGCCAGCCTATGGGCCAGACCTGACTTGAGTAAGGGATCAGTAAGGGATCGGAAATGAACCGGCAAGCTCATGAGCCGGTGCAGGATGCCACAGTAGTCTCCCTGTAACCCCAAAAGGGAGTGATGCCAGGAGATCAGTTACCCATCCACAGGTGGAGTCAAGGTATTTGTTAAGACTGGATAACAGAAGGGGGCTGGCTGTGTGAGTGGTGGGGAGCATCTGAAGCTTGGGTAGTCCTCCTTGGGCAGTTCTGCAGGTATATGTCCTCATGTTGATTATGCCATCATTGATAGTCATAAACATGGGACTGATCAGTTACAATGTAGAAGAGCTGATAATACAATTGCTATATCAATTTTTATATAATGACTTATGGCAGTACATAACGAACACTTCCAAACTACTAAGATAATTTTTCAAGACAGGATTTTATCTTCATATGTGATGTCTTAAAAATTCAAAGATATTCCTGATTGTTATGCATAAGAAAACATTTATTTTGAACCAAGTTTGCAAATATTTGTTAATGGAGATCTCAGACTAAACAAATTTCTTGATTATGTTGCTATTGCTCCGTGAGATGTCAGATCTAAGCAGAACAATTTCCTTACCAAAAAACATTTAGTGCATAAAATGTTAGCTGGAAAGTCTGAGAAGGAGAAAAAAACCAAACCCCAATTTTCTGCTATTCAATTTAAAGGCAGTCTTTTGATTTGTTTCCTCTTAGCTAAATCATTGTTTTTCTTCACTTTTCACGTACAAAGCAAACTGCATACCAAAACCACACACGTTATATGATTCAGAAGTTGGAAAGAAGTAGAGACATTATTGCTACTTATTTCAGTAACATGAAATCAGCAGGTTGCTTTCCTTTCATTTTGGCAAGATAATAATTCTTATAAATGCTATTTTAATACAGAACCGTCTGTACACACTTTATGTTACACTCCCACCATATGTTACATAAAATGCTAAAGTAAACTGAGTACGTTTTAGAGAAAAGAGTCTTTATTGTGACTCATTTTCTTTCAAATAAGAATAAAGGAGGAAATGATAATAGACATGAAGCTGCATCCACATACAATTCTACATCTCATTCCAAAAATAAATTTTGAAACTGTTCTGTCTTCTCTGCGTGATGGTCTGTGTGATAAGCTAACTCAAATGTGTATATAAACACAAAACAGGATTGGAATAGCAGAATTCTTTGAACTGTCTGCGGAAATAAATATTTACCTCACAAGCAAAGTAAAATGTTCACTTTTCTATAAAAAAGCAAGCCTAGTTATGTTTGAAATAAACTATATGGAGAGTATAATAAATCCTGAATGCTTAGGTGAAAATTGTTCAAAAGAAAAATCCATATGACTTCGAAAGACATGGTTTATTAATGGAGAAACTGTTACAGCCAATGCCTTGTATACTTTTTTCAAGACAGAAGAGAGATAAATTTAAGTATGTTTGAGTAAATGTCTTGAGTAATAGTATTATGTGACTCAAAATAGAAAATTACTGGGAAAAATGTATATAGCCTACCTTTCTCCTCCACTGCTTAAGTATCCAAATGAACACAGATTGTGTATCTATGGAAAGATATAATTACATTTTTTTAAAATGTGTCATCCATCCTCTTTCATTCCACTGATAAATATGCACATCCTCAACATACAGCAAAAATATGGAGCATAAAATCAGGATAGCATAAAATATCTGTCTATATTTATTACAGAGTCAATGTGTAGAATGATTATGGGAACATCCAAGGCCCTGGAACAACTAAGCAGCACTCCAAGACTGCATTTAAGAGTAGCTTCTATTGAAGGCATATCAACCAAGTACCTTTCTGAACTAGGAAGAAATGGTAACATTTTCAGGTCAAATTTTCAAAGTATTTAGCCACAATGCACACATGCCCATGCCCATGCCCATGAAGCTGGCTTTCTAGACAGCGCTTTAGAAGTCTTCTGGGGAAAATGGTCTGCAACTGAGGACAGGGAGCTGATTACATTTGCATGTGTGCTTTGCAGCCTGCCACTCAGAAAAGGAGCTGCTGTGCTAGCAACCCAGCACCCAGTTTCTACAGAGCACTACAGTGGTCTCTCCTACGTGACCTGCTCTGTGCCTGGGCAGATCTGGCCTTGCTCCTGCACAGGATCCCTGAATGCATGGGTGCAAAGGCATGGCTGAGAGCCCCTCACAAAAAGCAGCTGCCAAAGACGCAGTCTGCAACTGAGACAGCAAAATCTGCAGGCTGGGATGGCTCCTGTGCTGGGTGGTCTGGGGATTGTGTGCATTTGAGGATTTGGGTCTGAATTGCTTTCAAGAGCAAGTCTGGGCTTGTATGCCGGTGTTGCACTTACAAAAACATCTCCCCAGGAGGCAAAATCCTACTGGAAACCTGCAGGACTCAGATGCAAAGTTCTGCTGGGGCTTTTGCAAGGGGAGAAGCCTGAATCTAGGCTGAGCCTTGAGGCCTTGCAGGGCACAGGGGCTGGCTGCTCACTGCTAAGGCTACCCAGACTGCTGCCAAATCTCTTAAAGGGCCTCCTATGCCGCCCCCCCCCC
>NW_009596553.1:11870-13032 GCF_000690535.1 Cariama cristata
GCACCGCGATGTTGAGGGGTGCACCCAAGTCTTGCAGATAGATTTGCTCTAAGGGAAGGGCTTCTGCAAGGCTGCAGCAAAACATACTCTGTTGCGTATTAGAATTGTTTCAGAGCAGCAGATAGATGTTACTTGATTCTCTTGAAACTAATTGGTAAAAAACTTCACAACTACTTGGTGGTTTATTTTTATGGTATTCTCTTCAATGTAGAAGAAGCTATTGGCATTTCAGGATTTGAAAATAGAATTAGCTATTGTATATGTGAGAAAAATTATCAGTGTTGTGCCTTACATTGCAAAGTGAGAGTTTTCTCCTGGAAATGGGCTACTGTGTTAACCATGGTTTTGTAGCTACCAGCAGTAACAAATAAGAAGTGCTTTCTAACCATACTGGAACTGGAGCGTTGCTGTATTTTTAATGGTAAGCCTGTCTTTGTTTCCAGAGAAGAAGAAATTCTGAGAAAAGGAGACAGGTCTTTCAAATGATATATGCTTTCTGCTTTCATCTTAGTACCTTGTTTTGAAAAACAGAATGATGAAAGTGATTTTTTTTCTGCTGAGGCACTCACTCGTCCTGATCAGGAGAAGCATGCTGCAAATTGGAAACAAAATGGAACTGAAATCCTGTGCATATTAAAAGCGACTGCATGAGAGGTATGAAAGTGAGTGCAGATGTTAAAGTGCCAAAAGGGAAAACTATCACTTAAGGTAGTACCATAAGGGACACTGCACTTCTTTCCCATGCACACCCCACCCCTCCAAAACTCCCCACCTCTGCGTGCACCAGCACAGGGCAATGTACTAAAACGTGCGGCACGTTCGCCCCTGCTCTTGCAGGTGCAGTCCCTGCTCTCTCTCTCCCTCCTGCCTCCCATGGCTGAGGTCTGGCTCCAGCCTGCTCCCAGGGACTGCAGGGGGGAGGCAGGCAGGTACAGCCATGCCTGGCTGAGGGAGGGGAGGCCTGTGGGGCCAAGGTGGCTCCTGTGCCACAGGCTCCCCAGAGCAGGGCATTCATTCCCCACCCGCTGCCTGCCCCGCCTGCCCAGGTTGCTACATGCTGGGGCAGCAGTGGCTATGCCCTATATAAGAGCCCTGAGGAGCTGGCACCAGGCGTGCCAGGGTGGTTAGCCAGGACTGGTGTGCAATGGAGGCCAAGGAGGCT
>NW_009596554.1:0-11835 GCF_000690535.1 Cariama cristata
GGGGGGGGGTGAGGAATGGGGTTTTGTGGTCAAGGCGTAACAATTCCTCTCTGCCGCTCCTTCTTCCTCCTACTTTTCCCCTTCACCAGCACGATTACTCTCCAGAATCTGCAGTCCTTCAGGGTAAACCTGTTCCAGTGTGGGACTTCCATGGGCCACCGTTCCTTCAGGGTATATTTACCTGCTCCAGCGTAGGGTCCTTCACAGGCTGTGGTATGGATATCTGCTGTGGTGTGGTGCTCTCCACGGACTGCAGGGAAATCTCTGCTCCGGCATCTGGAGACTCCCCTCTTTCTTCTCTCATATTGGTGTTCACAGGGCTGTTTATCACAATCTTTTTTCCTTACTCCTCACTGCTGTGCAGTATTTTGCCCTTCCTTAAATATTTTTTCTCCAAGGCACCACCACCTTGTCTGAGGAGCTCCACTGTGCCCTGTGGTGGGTCTGTTGGACTTACCTGGAACTGGCTGTGTCTGGTATGGGATAGCCCTGGCTTCTCCTCACAGAGTCCACCCTGCAGCCCGACAGCTACCAAAACCTTGCCACCTACACCCAATGTATGCTTTCTTTTCTTGTTTTTTTAGGTGGTAGGCATTTCCAATAGTCAGTCAGCCTTTTTTCATGGAACCTGCCCCACAGCCTACAACTGCCTTCAAATCACAATCTTTACCATGCTGGAGTATTGTCAAGGCACCTACTGTGGCTCTTGATCTGATGTATCTGACTAAAGGAACATCCAATGAAACCTTACCATATTTTTAGCAAAAATAAGAGTAACTATCCATCTAATTTAAACAAAAAGTAAAAATGACAAATCTCTTCCAAAAAAAATAAAATCAAGAGTATTTCTCAGATCTCTTCCTAAAGAACAGAAAAACGGGAATAAAATGAGATGAAAATGGGTTTAATGTACATGCAGTGCATGCAGTATTATGCAGTCAAAAGTTCTAGAAAATTTTGAAAGCCATTTTGAGAATGAGTATTTTACCAATATTTCTTTGCTTTTATATAGAAGTAACCCCATGTATTCTAACTGGATGCCATCCACTGTAAAACTCGACTTGTGCAGTGGTAAACTGGGTTTTCTTTTTCTGGAAGATGATTAAAGTATATATAGTCAATTGGTTATTTAGATTTACAGTTACTGTAGATGCGTTTGCTCAAATGTGAACTTCAAAAGTTTCATAGACAGGTTAATTTATTTTACTTCCTGATAAGCAGTGCTAAACAGTGTCTTTCTGTAAGGTCTAAGGCTAACGGCACCTTTCTGACTACCATGTTCTTAGGCTGCACAGAAAGCTCTAGGTTTCTCAGAAAATGATCAAAACACTGTTGAGACACCTTTAGGGATCTATAAATAGCTGGATCCACTGTCTACAAGATCAGACATGAGCAGAGTCACATTTCTCTCAAGTTAGTAAAGGTTCTAACATTAATGTTAATATATGAGAAAAGTAGTTATGACAGAGTGAGTTCTTGCTAGTTCAGTACTCAGGGCAGGTTTCAGCTCAAGACTGCAGATTCCTACTTTTAAATGTCTAAATAAAGGTGCCCGCTTGTGACCTGCAGGCTTGACAGAAGGTACAGTCATACATATAAATACCATTTGTGACATCCTGTGCTATCAATTCTGGCTTCTAGTAGTTTATCCAGAAGGGTTAGGATGTCCTATAGATCCTGTGTCTCATCTATCAGCTTTGTCCTAGCGCGAGAGACTTGTGCCTTAGTTAAATTCTTTTAATTCAACTAAGCAGTCGAATTAAGCTTTGCATGTCTAGATCCCAGTTATAGTAAACGAATATCCAGGATGAAACTCAATTTCTGAAACTTTAGGTGCACTTTAGTATCTCACCTATCCTCCAAATGTGTGTTGATAAGTTTTTTATTAATCATCCAAAAAATTTTGGCAGGAAAAGCTGCTTATATGAATGTAGCAAATTTAAACATTAAGCAAATTCCACAGGATTTCTGCATGGAAAGCAGTGCCATGAAACAAAGCCTCCTCTTTTTTTCTTGATGAAAGTCAATATGGACCTGAAGTGCTGCAAAAGGATACCAGATGATTGCACACCTGCTTTCCAGCTGCTAATGGTTATGACATGAGGCGTGCTGCTTCTTTGATACAGTTCCCAGACCAATTCTTGTCAGTATAGTTAGCCAGGAAAAAGCACTCACATGTTTGTCTTAATGAAAAGGAGTGAACCACAGTGAAGGATATCAACTTCAGTTGAATTTGAAGTTCAGCTGCATGGAGCTATTTACCAATTATATGCGTAGATATAATCTGCAAATCTCTGAAGCTTTTTTCAATTGAGTGCTATTTGAGCCCTGAATGTTACAGATGTTATTTCTGGTAAAATGTTAGGCAATTAGGTGCATCCTAAAGCCTGTTTCACCTGTATTTTAACATAGTAGGAATCGATGGGTTTTACTACATGAAACCACACTAATCTATATTTGGTTTTTCTATGTCATGCTTTGTTTACAAATATTTACTTTACTGAATACTCACATTTCCACCCAATTATTTGTGAGAGTTACAAGAACAAACATGCAAGAAGTTATCTTTTCGTCTTTTCCCTTCTACATAGTGATAAATTAATAAAGATTGACATCTCTGATGATATCTCAAGCTGCAAGACAATATAAGAAAGGAAGAACAGCAGAAAGATCAATGCACTCTGTAAGTCCCATCAGAATTAAAACATAAGTAAATAAATGAATAAATCTGCATTTCCAGAGGAATAACTCTGTAACTACTCTTTCTCTCTCCACATTTGTGGAGAAGGCTGAGATACATTCTGCTGGACTTGAAATTGAGTTCATTCAGACTATAACAGAACTCTGAAACAGAAATTAAAAAAAAAAAAAACCACAATGCAATGAAATTCACTTTTAATTTGATCAATACTGTTCTGTGATTTTACTAATAAATATTTTTTCTTTCAGATTTTTTGACTGTTTAATTTTGTCTTTCTTGTTAGTAATCTTAAGATAAAAATGCTTCATAATGAAAAAGGAAATTATTTTCAACATTCATTTCCCCTGTGTTTGCTTAAGACTTTTAATCAAATTACAGTGAAATTTAAGAAAATTTTGGTGCCTCAGAAATGTAGGGTTTTGGCATACTGGTGTTCATGAAAACTTTTTTTTTTTTTTTTAGCTCTAGAACTCTTTTATAAACCAAGGAATTACAGGAAAGAAAAATAACTATTTAAATGCATACATACTTATACATCATATGTTTCATAAAGATAGGGAAATATTTCCTCCTTGACTTTTTATGAGATTAAACTTTATTTTTCTCAAAGCAAGGTAGTGGTTGCTCAGGCTGACCTATGTATCTTAAAAATTAAAGTGTTTGCTGAGAATTACTAGGTAACTTCTTCAGTAACCCCAAACCGACGAACGTGATATGAAGTGTCCAGTTTGTGTATTAAAAATCTTGCCCTTCATAGAAAGGACAACTCAGAGAATGTAGAATTAGAAACTGCAGGTTATGGGCACTGCTCCACTTAACAGGTATAATGAGCTATCCATCCCAATTACAAACACAGATTGTAATCAGATTCCTGGCAGAAGAAAAACAAACTTGTAAATGAAGAAGCTTAATGAGCATACAACAAGATGTACAGAAAACTGTCAAAAACATTCAGAAAATGAGTGAGTAAAACATTTTATAAGAGGGAAGACAACTTTCTAAAGGTACAAATAACCAAACTGGCAGGTGACATGAATGGGTGAGTAGATTTCACTACACTGTATTCCAGTTTGTGCCCACTGCTTTGTGTATTGCCTCTAGGCTGAGTCTAGCTCTGTCTTCTTTATTACCCCTCCCGTTGGATATTTGTACACATTGATAAGATCCTCCCTAAGCCTTCTCTTCTTCAGGTTGAACCATCCCAGCTCTCTCAGCCTCTTATATGGCAGATGCTCCAGACCGCTGCTCATATCCAATCCCTTAATCAGGGAACACACATCTTCACTGCAAGGGTTGTCAAACACTAGAACGGTTGCCCAGGCAGATTGTGGAGTCTCTGTCTATGAAGATATTCAAAACCCAACTGGACACTGTCCTGGGCAACCTCTTCAAGCTGACAGTGCAAGGGGATTGGACTAGACAATCTCCAGAGGTTCCTTCTGACTCCAACCATTCTGGATTCTGTAATCATCTCTGTGGCCCTTTGTCAGACTTGCTCTAGTATCATAGAATCATAGAATAGCCTGGATTGGGCTAGGTTTGGAAGAGACCTCCAAAGATCATCTGGTCCAACATTTCATGGCAAAGGGAGCTAGATGAGATTATCTAGCTCCTTGTCCAATTACTATTTGAAAAAACCCAGTGATGGGGTTTCTACCATATCCCTGGGGTGTTTTTTCCAGTAACGGATAGTTTTCACAGTAAAACATTTCTTTCTGATGTTGAGATGAAACCTCTCCTGGTGCAACTTGTTCCTGTTGCCCTTTGTCTTCCTCATGTGGCTCCTTGTGGAGGAGTGGACAAAGGAATTAGAAAGACTGAAGCTGCATGCTCATCCTAAACATTTGTCTAATACCTGCCTTTGGGGAGCTCCATGTGGCTCTCTGTGAAGAGAAAGCCTCCATCCTCTTTGTAGTTCCCTTTAGACATACAATTATGAAGTCCCTGCTGAGCCTTCTCTTCTCCAGGGAGGCGTGACCTAACTCCTTCAGTCTTTCCTCATAGGGCAAATTCTCCAACCATTTGATCATCTTTATGGCCCTCCTTTGGATGAACTGTATGTCCATATCTCCGCCACACTGGCAAGCCCAGACATGGACCCAGCACTCCAGTTGTGGTCTCCTCAGTGTTGAGTGGAGGGGAAGGATCATCTCCCTTCATCAGCTAGCAATGCTCTTCATAATGCAGCCCAGGAAACTACCAACCCTCTTTCATGCAGGGGTGTATTACTGCCTCATGGTCAGCTCTCACTGCCTTTTCTGCTAAGCTGCTTTCCACCAGGTCAACTCCTAGCCTGTGATGGTGCATGGAATTATTTCTCACCATGTGCGGGGCTTGGCATTTCCCTTTTATAAACTTCACAAGATTTCTGACAGCACATTGCGCCAGACTGTTGAGGTCCCTCTGAATTGCACCACAGCCATCTGGCGTATCAACTGCTTCTCCCAGCTTTGTATCATCTGCAAATACATCTCTTAGATTAGATGTATCTCTTTCTTTTTGTCTGCTCCCTGTCCTATTTTCTTCACCAGAATGAAAACAAATTGAGAGCTGGTAGGATTTTTCATGTCTTGAAAGTTCTGGCTAGGTGAAGTTTTACTCTTTTCCCTTTATGTCTAATTTTTGGAGTACCTAACCGCCAAATTAAAAATTACCTATAGCCTGTGGCTAGACAGGTCACAAGTCCATTTTTCTATTTAAGGTCTGTCTTCATGATTCTCATTACTAAAATATCCGTATATTATACATAAGCATCTGGACAGGAGAAAGCTGTGTAAGCTCCTGTTACAAGGGTTTGTAATACTTATTTCAATGAAGTTGGACATAATTCTGAAAATGCAATGTGGCAAAAATCTTCACATGTAAACTCTATAGTTCTTCCTGCTTTCAAGACAAACAATCAGGTCAAGATTTTCTGTCAATAGTGAGCATGGTAGCAATTTTAATGAATTCTTTTAAAACTGTCTTCATCAATTTTCCAAACAAACCTAATACGTGCCAAAGATTACGATAGCAGCAACTGCAAAACCACTAAACTATGTGTCGAAATAAGGTGAAGAAGAATGGCCAAGCACAGGATACCATGCAATCTTTTAACCGGCCTGACTGAAGAGAACCAAAAATTAATCAAGTTGTGTGACTAACCAGTTGACCTGCAGATCATATAGATAGATTTATTTATTTATATATGCATGTGTACAAAGACCAAAAAATCATTTTCTGAGAAAAGGTTAAAGCATTATAGTTAATGCTATTAAATGCAGTTAAAGTATTACAGTTATCGAACTAATTTCTTCAAAATAATTTTACAAGCAAGGCAAGACCTCAGCCAAAGGGAAGGTCTGTGATGCCTAAAAATTATAGTTGCACTTAAGAGGATATAGTCAATATTATTGCTTTGTCTTGACCCTGAATATAAGTATACTAAAATAGTGTCATCAACAACAGCATATAAGCATTTTGTAACACTGTGATGGGACAGTTAGGCACAATGTATAGGCATTTCATGTAGATATGTTAACAATGTGATCACCTACATGGCAAATAAAGAATTGTGTTGTTGCAATTAGGAGCCATGGGAAAATATGTAAATAGCAACCCAAGTAATAGAATTTGTAAGATAAAGAATAAAGAACAAAACCCAAGATAAACATGATGGACTGCAATTAGGAAGGATGTTCTTCCTATAACAGAAGGATAACTGCAAAAAAAAAAAAAAAAAAAAAAAGGTATGCATCTCAGGACCAAATGACATCTCCCTTTCAGAAGGGAGACAAATAACATAAAATACCATGGATGAGTGAGAAACTGTGGAGAAGAAAGACAACAAACTCTCCTCAGTTCTGATTTCTGTCATGAAAGATCTCTCTGGCCTGATCACCTTGCCCTAGATGACTATAGACTCTAGCCATTAAGGCTAACTACATGTCACCAGTTCCATGGCATTGTCTACTCACGTTTAATGTAGGATATGAGGGTTAAGGACAAAGAGTTTAGTTTTGTACATGTAGTAATAAGTGGTCATAATGTGTAAGAAATGGTCGTTAGCACAAAGTGTGCTGTGATAAATGTCTATCTAATCTTGTTTTAAAGTTTAAAATTAGCTTGACTTTTAGTCTGTTTAGTCTCCCATCACTGTGATCTCTAATTTCCTAACTGATGTGCATATATGTGGGCATATACATGTGTAGTGTATGTATAGATATACATACATTCTGCTGTAAGAAGACAGAAACGGTGCTAACTAGACAGGAGGAAAGAACTGTGCCTATGGTAAAGAGCTGATACTAAAACCTAATGACATATGTAACTTTATATATAACTGTGATCCCACACTAGCATCAGAAATAGAATGAAATCAGCAAGTAGAAACTGAAGATATATTTTCTTAAGTTAGGGTAAGAGAATAGCTGTCTGAATAATAGAATATTTCTATTGTTCAGTGCTGAAAAAAAGAATGGAATAGGAGTGAAAAAAGGGTGAATGTAGAAGGAGGAAAGCATGTAAAGAAATATTTAAGAGCCTCCTTGTACAGTAGGTGTGTGGCAGGATAGGTTTGTCATATAAATGAATAGTGTGTCACATACAGGAACTATAAGAAAATTTGAACAGAAAGATTTGGCAAATGCATATGATTCATGGAAAAGAATGAACAATACAATAGTACAATTATGATTAAAATTCTAAATAAGAATGATGTTTCCACAGGTGATTCTTTATTATCTTTCTTCCCTGTTACATTAGGCTTCTAGTGCTTTCAACTCTAAGACTTACAAGGAAATAGTTATATGACTAAATGACTAATAACTAAAAGGAGAGGCTACTTAATGCCTGTTCTATAGGAATAACGGTGAATATAGTGGCTGAAATAAGGCTGAGATTTATCTCTTAGGTGGAATAACAAAAAGATAGACCTAGCAATAATCACAAGCGTTGTAGCTGTGTAAGTATTTTCCAAAACAAAAAGGCTTGGGATGGAAACATGAGCAAAAGCAAAAAAGTAAAAAAAAAAAAAAATCAGTGGAGAGATTAATAAATCTCTTAAAAACAAAGTTGACTCAACTAATATATTCAGTGTCTGAGCTCCTCTTTTTTTACAGTATTCTGTTGCAGGAGTAAACTGAATAAAGATTAGTCTTCAGCTTCCTAAGAGGAAGGTTTGGAAAGAAGGAAATGACAAGACAGGATTAAAGAAAAGGACTCGGAGAAGTTGAGGATACTGTGGACCATAAACAAATGGTGATAGCAAACTGTACAAGAAGGATAACACAAAATGAATGGATTACAATATTTTTCGAGGAAAATTCACTGAACAGTGGTAACCCAAAAAGTATTTTCTCAAAGACTAATGGTGAAAAAAAAAATCTTATTTATGGAATCAGGATCATCTCATTTACAGAAGATGTATCAAAAAGTAGATAATAACATAGATATAAAGACTAATATAGGATTTGGGACTCTATCCAGATGCTATGAGTTGAATTATAAATGATTATAGCAGGTTGGCTAAAGATTAATGTAAAATATTATACAGTAAAGTTGGCAGTATTGTGCACTGGCTAATCTTTTAGAATTATAGACTACAAGAAAGAGACAAATAGGACTGGTATGTTCCAGATAAAGTAATGGAAAGGAATACTATAAAATATTATAGGATTTTACTATCATTACTTTTTATTAATTATGTACTGGATGAGCAGGAATAGAATGGTAGCTATAATATAAAGAACTAATTGAGGAAGAGTGCTTCATCATGGACTTTCTTCTTCTGTTTTGCAGAACTGGCAATGAAAATGACACAAAAATTGAAAAATATTATAATTATGCCTTAAATTCAACAGCATGAATGGAATAATAAAAATATCAATAATTTGTGTGTAAAGACACTATAGCAACTTCACATAACCTGGAAATTTAGTCCATCCTAAGACAATAGGCCCTTAGAAAGTGACTTTAAAGAGCACTGAGGTTATATTCTAGTATCAGTGATGTTTTGGGATAAACCAGTAAGTAATAATTCCATTTATGCTTAGAAACTCAAATGGATAACAGGTGAACCAACCAACATAAAGAAAATGTATTTTAGCAAGAAACAAATAGACAGATTTTCTTCTGGCTTGTGATATTGGGTTTGTGGGGTTTTTTAACCTACTCCTTTTATTTTTAATAGACAGGTATATTGTTATGATACTTTTTACAAACATAGAAAAGCTATGTGGTTTATTAAAATTATATCTAAACGGTGCTTTTGGTGTGGATTATGACATCCTTATACCTAATGGGTGGCTTGCGGTCATGCAAATCTGTGGATGCGTAAGATTTCATGTCTATGCTAATCCAGTTAACCTTTGTCATAAAAACATTCACAATTATTCTCTGAAACCAATGATTTCCCCAAGATCTATAATATTCTGCTTCACAAGCTTTTTATGTTCTACTCACACGGGTTAACATGAAAAAAAATCTATGAGATTATTTTGTTTCTGTTGAAATCAATAGAAATTTTTCCACTGATGTGAAGAGAAGTAGAATCTGATCATGTATGCATCCTCCAGTTAAGGGAAATAAATAGAAATATCAGGACGATACCCCATCCCCCCTCAAATTAGCATCCACACCAAAATTAATTTCCTCTTTTTTTTATTCAGATAGTCTTCTCCAAGTGAGTTGTTTTTAAGGTAGTGTTTTTTAAAAAGTCAAGGTCTGTTTTCCAACTATCCTTTGCATAAAACGCAACATTGCAACACGAAAAGTCATAGACTGGCAGGTAAGATTCAGTGACCTTTACCCAGAACAAACTCTTTCTTAGCAAAGACTAAAACAGTAAGATAGTCGCTTTTGCACCTAACAAAGCTTTATGCATATGTTCATAAGCAGTTATGTATAAATACCGTAGAGATATCAGACAGGCTAGCTAGGCATATGGACTTCACACCTGTGTACAGAGCTAGTACTAGACTAATACCCGAAGACAGATATTAATCTGGGGAGAATTCCTGTCATAACAGACTGAACATTAATTTCAACTAGAAATTTTGAATATGACTTACAAGAACAATTTTCAATTCCATAAAAATATTTTTAAATCCTTCTTTCTTCTTTCATGCTTAGATGAAGACCTACGTTTTTTTAACTAGTATCCTAAAGGTGGAGAAAAGTAGCAAATGCATAAGCATCAAGGAGATTAAAGAATACAAGTCTAGTTAAAAGTAACAGAAGTAGAATCTTTTAAAGATAGGAAATAAATCAAACTTTTTATAATGAAAACAGGAAATCAGTAACCATTTAATAGCCCTAATTTCAGATGAGAACATGAGTAAGGTTTTAATTGTCACAATACTAGCAAAGCTGTAGGTATATCTCTATCCCTATCTCTCTCTGCCTCTCTAACCCTCCACCTACGTACTAACCTTTATTCCCACCTACATATCATCACAGTTTTGTATGGATTTGAGACTTGAATTTTTCAATTCCTGAATGCTCCTTTTATCCACACAAACAACACTATGCAAGTAAACCAGCATAGCTGAAAAAAGAAACCCTAACTTCTGTCACATAAATGTGAGCACATCTAAATACTCTATAAATGTGGAAAAAAAACCTGTGAAGGCTTCTGGTCCTAAGATTTGGAGACTAGAACTACTTACATAGTCAGAAACAGATGAAAGGTGTTTTCAGAACTTGCTCATTACCTCCTGTTATTCATCAGCTCTCTGTTACATCAAACAGAACCAACACACTTTTGACAAGCTTACTGTGCCTGAATTCTGTAAATTTTGAGAAAACTTCACTTATTAACTAACATGTTGAAATTAATTTAGGATCAAAACTCATTTGTCTTGCCACAAAAGAACATCCTTATCCTAGCTAGATTCATTTTATGTAATAGTCTGTCTCAGGAACCTGCTCTTCTGATAATCAGTAACTTAAACTTCTAGTATGTACAGCTTTTACCTATTTGTTTGTGTCTGTCTCAGACCATGCTACATCTGCCTTATGGGGACCTTAATTTCAATTCATGTTTTCATGTGGTGGACTTGACAGTGTTAGGTTTATGGTTGGACTCGATGATCTTAAGAGTCTTTTCCAACCTAAATGGTTCTATGATTCAATGATTTAAAATTGGTAGTATCACTGATATGCATGGCATTAACGTAACTATGGAGGACGGGATTCTGCAAGCAAACCCTACTATTTTTACATCGGAGGACAGCAAGCATTTGCTTGGTTAGTATGGGGTACTTGTAAGTTTTTAAGGAGGGCCTGTGTTTAGTCATGTAAGAAACAGTTAACTCCATATATATACAGTGACTAAACAGCCAACATTCCACAGAGTAGCATCCCTGTCTGAATATAGATCATTGCTTTAAGTAATCACCCTAGCAATATGCATATCAGTTTCACTCTACCAAAGATATTTAAAGCTGATACTGCATCATCACTAGAAATGTCCTTTTGCAGATAAGATGAGGAAGTATATGTTGACTGTTCAGCTATTCTTTCTGTTGTCTCTCTTGCAGCTGTAGAACAGCATCCTACCCTCCTAACTGAGCTGAATCAAAATGGCATAGTCTTCCTGCATATCAGCTATTTTCAAATTCTGTCATTTGTGCTTCACTCTAAATTTCTTACATAGACTCTTGCATTCCTTTCAGTGACAATCCCTGTTTCTGTAATTTAATTTCTCTATGATTAGACTTGTAAGCAATGGGAATCCCTTCTCACCGGGGAGCTGTTATCACAAACTATGTTTTTACCGGATGTGCCCGCCTACGGCTAACTGTGCTCACACAACACCAGTCTTGGTTCACATCACTAGGTGCTACCAAGGTAAAGGCAAGAATAATTGATCTGTTCATTTAGCAGTAACTTCAGGATATTTGCATATTCAGTATTATTGTTTTGTTTTGGGTTCTTTGTTGGGTTTTTTTGTGGTTTTTTTTTTTCCCCAGCGCTCCTCTGAGTTAGTCATTACTACATTTGTTTGTACTTGCAGAGGATCTGGACAATAATGTTTCCTGTACATGAAGAAAACAAGCAAATCTGCTAGGAAAAATGCTATGTAGCTCAAATACGAAAAAGCGAGGGTGGAGGTAGGTAATTTGTACAAGCTTTTTACTACTACTCTGTAGGGA
>NW_009596554.1:11861-16182 GCF_000690535.1 Cariama cristata
GAATCGATTCTAACTGCTGAGTGATAAATACTAGTATATGAATATTGCTGTTCTGAATTTACATTTACAAGCTCACTTTGCTTAGAAAACAAAATGCAGAATATTGTCCTCAGAAGTGTATTTAAAAAATGTTATTTGTCACTTAGCAAAATCAGCATAAGCCTTCCAAAAGCTGCAGTATATGCTCAATATGCAGAAAATGCTTAAATAACTTTTGCCTGCTTAACATAAAGAAGTATGAGAGGTTTATTGACTTGTAGGCTTAATCAGTACTGATTGACCTTCATTATTTTCTTCTTTTTTTTAGCTGCAAAGTCGTGCTTATACTTTTTACTGTTAACCTGGGGGTTTTAGCCCCCACTGGAGCAACATGCTTCATTGTATACTGTATGTAAATCATTATAATAAATGAAGCCTAGAGTTAATGTCCAGAAAATTGATTCAGACAGGATTTTTCTGAAGTAATCCGTATCATAGCTGTTATTAAAAAACTTGTTCTAGAGTATGATTCAGTGATCTTGAAAATTTAATTTTTTTTAAGTTTGTAACTTTCAATCAGACAGTAGTTTAGTATTAAAAAAGAAAATTCATTTTTCTGTTACGTCAGAAAATTTGGAAATGTTTTTACAGTTTTTAGCTTTTTCTCTCAGAACCTATCAAGACTGAGAACTGAAAAATAAACTTGTATTTTTTTCTTTTCTTCTTACCATTTCCATATCCTGGTAATACGCAACACATAATAACGGCATATGTATCCCCTGGTACATTTACTAAGTTATTGTTCATAACACTGTACCATACATATACTTTTACCCTGATCTTCTGTGGTATTCTAGTCTACTACACTGTATTGATGATTAAGCAGTAGTGCCTCATAGCCATGTATAATTAAAATATTATTAATGCAGACATACGTAGTTACTGTTACTTCCAATTTATCACAAAGCTAAAATTAAAAAAATACTATTGTCTTGCAATTGATGTCTGATTTTTTATAGTGTTTAAAATAATGTAACAGATTCATTTAGTCACGGACATTATATGGTAAACAAAGCCAGATGCAACACAAAGATTGAATATAACTTTGAGAGGGTAATAATCACATAAAAGGACCAGTGTTTTTTTTGTTCTAAGTGACTTATTCACTTGTTCAATATTCATGGGGATGTGGAAAAGTAAAGGAAAGAAACCTTTGAGTGAATTACAGTCATAGAATCATCTAGATTGGAAAAGACCCTTAAAATAGTTGAGTCCAACTGTAAACCTAACACTGCCAAGTCCACCACCAAACCATGTCTCTAAATGCCACATCTACCTTTCTTTTAATTACCTTCAGGGATGGTGACTCAACCACTTCCCTGGACAGCCTGTTCCAATGCTTGATAACCCTTTTGGTTAAGAAATTTTTCCTAATATGCAGTTTAAATCTCCCCTGGCACAACTTGAGGCCTTTTCCTCTCCTATTGCTTGTTACTTGAGAGAAGAGATCAACATCCACCTTGCTACAACCTGCTTTCAGGTAGTTGTAGAGAACAATAAGTTCTCCCCTGAGCCTCTTCTTCTCCAGGCTAAACAACCCCATTTCCCTCAGCTGCTCCTCATAAGACTTGTTCTTATGAATTACTATAATTAATTTCACATAATAAATAGTTCAAGTGTTGTTAAAATATAGCAGCATAAGGATATGGAAATATTAGAAAAATAGTTGTGAAACGTGATCAAACTGATTCAAAACCAGGTTCTGTACTGTTGAGGTGGGTGAATGTCACGGTGTATCTTGTGGTGATCTGGACTGGGATATTGGAATATTCTGCAGCTCCTTCTAGCCCATATATAGAGATTTTCTTCCAAAAGGAACCCATTATACCAGATTATCAATGCAATTTAGATATTCCCTATTAAGATGTTGTGACATAGTTAATGCGTTCACTGAGATTTGGGAACTAGATAGAATTCTACTGTCCCATATTTAATACAGTTATACCAAAGTTTCTACTTACTATCCCAATGGACCACCAAACAGTTTTCTGTTATGATCATGCTCGTGTTGGGGGATTTATTTGTGTTGTGGGAAATTTTTGTTTGTTTGTTTGTTGTTTTTTTCCCAAACCTGTTGCTTCATAGGTTCCTTCACAACTTTCAGATCAGAAAAATGAACTGTTATTAGCCTGACATCTAAGGCATTCAGTCTATCCATATAGCATTCAAGGCAAAACAATTGTTGCACAAAGCCATGAATTCTGCATGGGTGAATGCACATTTTTACGATAGTGCATGTCACACTGTAGAATAATAAACTGTTTCATTTAGATTCTTTTGGATAGTCTAAGTTTTCGCTTTGAAGAGATTATACTAGATTAACATAATGGACTTTCCTAGTCAGAAAACATATGGAATTGTGAAATGCTGTCTAAAATATCCAGGGAAACAAGCTGAAGCTTTGGACTACCACAGGAAATCAAAATAATAGCATACTATCTTTTTTTAAATCACCATTTCCTATTGTTCTGCTTTCCCCATACCCCCGTTCTCACTAGACCTCAGAAAATGTCTGGTGAGAGGAGGAAACATTAAACTTTTTGTCTTAGAGGAGACTGTGGCTAGGAGACGTACATTTCTTTCTCTGCTGCCTTCAGTACAGCACCACAGCTGTAAAGAATATAAGGTATTGACCTTTTTGTTGGATGATGTGAATGTATACAATGTAGGTGGAACTTTGCAGCTTCTGATTCCGAAAAGGAAGGTAGGTTTACCTTGCAATCTGTTTCTCCTTTTTGCAGAGACTCGAGAAAATAAAGTTCTGCCCTCTTTCTTAAACTAAACAATCTAATGATTTTTCTATCCCATAGATAAAAGATTAAATGAAATTATGAGATGATATGAAATTAGAGGAAAAAATATGCAGAAGCCACATAGCTTCAATGACTTTTTGTACAAAAAATTTCCATAGAACATCCTAAGTATTTTGACTGGACAATTAGCTCTCTTATCATGAAACGTCTGTTGCTTGAATTGCATAGTCAGTGGGCAGCTGAGGTTATTTTAATACAGAGTAAGCTTTGGCCATCTGTCCTGCCCACTAATTAAGATGCAAAACCCCCATAATTCACAATTGTATAGTAAAAATAAAATAATAAGTAATTAAAATGCATGTGTATGTTCATCCTTTATTGCTGCATTCATCTGTTACATTTTGGACAAAAAACAGCAAGAAGGGTTTTGTTGTTTTTTTCCACTATCAACATCAGACCAACTCTTCCATTGGTTCAATACAACATTTTTTGGTGAAGTCAAAGGACTTATGACAGCTTGTGTTGACTGGCCACCTGATCAGTAGCATGGATTCTGGTCTATTTATTGTTTAAATAAAATAATAAAAATTTTTTGCAAAAGATGTTGCAATACCTAACTTGATTGCTTCTCATTACTTTGAAGTTTCTTTTGAAGAATCTTGCATTTTACTTTCACCAGAAGGGTTATTTTTCTAGTCTTCTATTTTAAAAACATAGCATCAAGGAATGTTTTCTTTCACTTTTAATAAAATGATTATTTATTTTCCCCAATCCTGTTACTATGAAGATAGCCTGATAATATTTTCAAAAACAGTCCCCTTTATGTATAATGTGTGCATTACAGTATAGGAATCTCTTCTCCAGTTATCTTTCAGTTTAAATAATTATATTATCATACTTGTGCATTGCTCTTTAGTATTATTTAGTCAGCATTCCAAACCAAAATAATTGTCTACTTTACTGTCATATTTGTGTTTGTTTTTATCAGCTACTTGATGTTGAATACTTTGAGTTTCAAGGCTAAGAGAATAGATAATTAGATTAAATTATTTCCCTAGAAGTCATGTGAATGAATCCCACAGCTTGATTTCCAAAGTATTTGCATTTGGTTAGAAAAATATTTAGTCTTTCCTTTTATTGCCATTTTCTTTTTCTACCCTACTGCGCAAATACTTGTTTCCTAATACTTCACTATAATTAGTGAATTCTTGTTAAAGACAGATCATTTTATTATAATATTGTATATGTGTATAGAGTGAAAATGAGGGAGATGTTCTCCACCTCCAGTCTACGGAAGAGAACAAGATTGATATGGTTATATCACGTTAGCTCAGTGCATTTAGATTTAAGGAAAAGGACAACTTTAGTGCCTTATATTCTCCTCTCAGAAAGTTGAAGATGGAGAGTTTTTCTACTAAGCTCCAAAAATCTGAAGAAAATTAAACATAACACTTATTGTACTTTTTTAATTATTTATTTCATTAATTGTTGTAATATATAATATTATATATAAAAATATATAACTTGAT
>NW_009596555.1:0-394 GCF_000690535.1 Cariama cristata
TGCACTCTCCCTCTCTGCATGTGTTTGCTTCCTCCTCTAGTCTGCCATTCCACCCTGTTAATACCTGTCCTTGCTGTAGGCTTCCTCCTCCGTCCCTGCTGTCATCTCCCCTTTTCAGGCAATCCTTAAGCCTGCTTTCCTTCCGACTTCTCAAAACCCCCTTTCCTGAAATGCCTGGTTCTCTGAGCGTGTGCTGGGGCTGATTCCAGGCTAGGGATCTGCAGGCTAAGGTGTCGAGGAGCTGCAGGTGAGCCAGAAAGGGGGGTTCTTGGGCTCACGCTCTAGCTGTACTTAGCAGGCATTGTGACTGGCCCGGCTCTTCTCTACCTGTCTGGCACTTGTTGGGAAACCTGTAGCAAATCCCTTCCTCTGCGGCTTCCCTCTCTTTTTTTCC
>NW_009596555.1:453-1932 GCF_000690535.1 Cariama cristata
TGTCAGGCATTCTCTTTTCTTTGGCAGCAAGGCTCCAAGTGAAGCAGCTAGCTGGTCCCCTCTCTCTTGGAGAGAGGATATCTGACCGGAATGGTTTTTTAGTTTCCTTGTTGTAAGGTTTATCGATTTGCATATTTGTTAATGAGATGAGAAAGCATTCCCCATTCAGGCTTTAGAGTTTCTACAGTCAGCTATTGAAAATAGAAACCCGAGAGAGGTGAGCAGATAGGTAGGCGAGTGAGTGAACTTGTAACTTGTAAGCGTAGAAGACAAATAGCTCCGAGTTTTTTGTCATCCTTGCTTCAGGCGACAAAAGAAATCAATACTGTTGTTCTTTGACAACAGTAGAGCTGAAACTTCTCTCTAGGAAAAATACCCTCATCTTCCTCCTCATTTCAACAGTTCACAAGCCTGTGTCGTGACAATTTTTCTATAGGAGCTCACAAATTTGAGGAGATGTGTTATTTTGTGTGGGATGTGTTATTTTGTGTTAAGATTTTTCTTACAGATAGGATGATTCCGGGTGCACGCTAGGTGTAAATGAGTAGTATGAATTATGCTGGTTATAAAAATAGGTGTGTTTTCACCGTAGATGAAAACTCGGGATCTACCTTTCATACGTCACCATCCGCTGAGAAAGAAGGCATCAAGGATGCCATTGAAAACTATGGGATGCAGGTATGTAAAACCAAAGATTTTAAATTTGAATCTGAATTGGTAAATTGTATTGCACAGGAAGGGAAAGGAAACTTAACGGTCAGTGAATGATGCTGAAGGGAGAGTCCTGTAGATGAAGGTTGTATTACAGTCTGAAGTAAAGCTGGACACAATCTTCTTGCAGTGGAGTAAAAATGCTTGTCATGACGTTGGATACTTGCTGTGATACTGATTTGTTTCCAGCTGCCTTGCTTAAATTTTGAGCATTGTTTTCCTTTTGTGCGGTGCTGAGAAACAGTGCAGTCAAATGCATTTTTTTTTTCCTCTTTGCAAAATGCATATTAAAGTGAAGAGGGAGATTTGTCTCTAATATGCTGACCTGTTTGATTAAATATGCCGTCTTCCTCTTGATAAGAGAAAGATCAGACAAAAACCCTTGACATTTGGTGACTTTTCTGATGGTTTCCCTGCCTCTGCAAAATATGCGCTTGTTATGTTAAGGAGTGTTTGAAAAGGGTGGTTGTTTTTTATTTTTTTCAGCAGGCATTGTAGGGGGAATAAGGCAGGCACCCTGTTTGCGTTGGGCATAGAGGGCAGGGCTGGCTAGAGGGGGCTGGGGAGAGGGGTCTGGAGTCTTCTGTACCGCCTGAAGGGGGAGTGGAGCAAATGATTTCCCCTGCCCAGGCAGGCACGATCAAAGAGGGACACGCTCAATTTTGAGAGGAAGAGGACAGAACTTAAACCTATTGGAAGGTGGTAGTAGTGGGACAATGGCCTTGGGAGTAGAAAGGCTGACAGGTCGTGGCTGGCTGGAGGCTGTTC
>NW_009596556.1:0-56592 GCF_000690535.1 Cariama cristata
CCGCGGCGCTCCCGGCCCTGAAATTCAATTAGATTGCTTGGGGCGGCCGTGAGCCTGCATGAGATAAGCCGTTGCTGTTAGACACTAGAAAGCAAATGGGTTGATTAGCTGCGCACGAATTGATAAATTGCTCTTGTAATTCCGGCAGGGATATTTACATTGCGTATACCTCACCGTGCCACCGAAAAGGGCCCGAGATCGGGCGTGATGTAACCCGGCTTGGACAGCGACGGCGGCACCGAAAGGAAACAGCCGGCCATCTCCCCTCCTCTGCCCTGCCCCTGCCGAAAGATCACCGAACAATGCTTTGTTGCTGCTTGGCGGAGGGCTTTGGCCCTCGCCTGGTTTGCCGTTGCCTCTAAAAGTGGTTTTGCGGGCGGCAAAGCTGACTCTTCAGGTTTCGGCATGATTGACAGGTTAGTCGTCAAGAGGCTGACAGTTTCGGCAGAGGATGCTGGTTTGCAGGCACTACAGGTTGTGCGTGCAGGTGGCCTGTTAGGACTTTTCATAAATTATTTTATATGTGAGACACACTAGTGCCATTACACAGGGATGTCTGTGTAAAGGTGTAAATGTTCTTGCCAATTCTCTGCAAAAAAAAGGTCCTATGACTGCAGGGGGATTAAAAAAAAACCAAAACCAAAATGTGAAGGAACTGGGACAGCTTAAAATTTAAGCATCAATTTTTATTAATAAGCGACTGAGGAACAAATTGACGTAACAGAGCCGAATGACAAAGCAGCGAGTCCCCCATCCCCACCCTGCAACGTTCACCCCATCTTTTCTCCAAAGTACGTTTTGAAATGTCATCGTTCCTCCTCTGATGGACGCTAATGTTCATTGTCTTGCCCTTGAAAAGAATAATATTGCTGCCCAGGAGCTGTGAAGAAACCAAACTCTCTGAAATTTTAAGCTGTATTAAAGCTTCTATGCTTTCTAAGGGCCCAAATATACTGTTTACAGGCAGTCTGATTGCATAGCAGTCAAAACATTTTCTTCTTAAACATTTCCCCTGCCACTACTATAGTAAGAAAATAGCCATTTATAAAGCTGTGCTTGCAACAAAATCCAATGTTGTTTGATAAGATCAGGTATACTGGTTGTGCTTTTGGGGAATATTCAGCAAATAATATCACTTTATATGATACACATTCTATTATCCTGTATTTATTATATTTCCAAGAGGAAGTTACTGTTGGAGTCGCCTTTTTTATGAATAAGCATCACAAAATGGTATTTTTTATGGTGTTTAGAGGTTTTTCTCTTCCTTTCTATTTGTCTTCCTCTGTTCTTACACTTCATCTCTATATACGCAGTTAACATACTGATGTTTAAATATACATTGCGATGTATAGTTACATAACCCTGTCTTGCAAAGTGCTGAAAAATGATCCCTGGCTTTATCTTCTGGCTGTTTTTTAAAGATAACAGTTTTTGTGTATAATCTAGCACTATCAAAAGACAGAGGGAGGCATGCTGCAGCTACATAAGGACCATTTTACACAAATCAGAACAAAAATAATACAAATTATACCCCAACAAATATCATATGCTACATTTCTGCTAGCCAGCAAGTCTTAAATACAGAGTGTATAAATGTGTTTGCTAACGAGTGGATACTGAGTTGATTTAATGAGTTGGTGATGCAGTCGGTGACTGCTCATTATCATCAGAGACTTTAACTTGCTGCAGCAACTTGGAAAATAAATGAGTATAGCTCAGACTGGACTGTGCTGTGAGCAAAACGACAACTTTTCCTCTCTGCAGCTTTAGCAGGCTTCGGTTTCTCCTGCTTCATGTTAGCCATTATGAAGCTGTATTCAGGACCATTTTACTGTCCATTGCTGAGCCATCCAAGGAAGGGTGAGGAAGTGGTCCCAGACCCTGCCTGTGATGAGGAGGGGCAGTGCCCAAACAGGTTAGCAGAATCAGAGGTCTTGACAGCTGGAGATTAACAACATGCTCCCTCTCAGAATAAATGACCATTCTTCTTCCAAGCTGTGGTGAGAGAATATTAGGACTCTGGTTATCATCTAACTGGCATTACAGGAGATAAAGGAGATCTAAAGGTGCAGAAAGCTCTAAATACAGCTTGAGCAGGTCAGATTGCTTGTGAATGAGAGCAAGTCAGGAGACCTCGTTAGCTCTGCCGGTGGCTTGGTATGGTGTTAGACTGGTCAAATGAAAACACGTTGTTCAGATATCACTTATGGAAAGAACATAATGGAAAAGTTCACATTTTTGTAGTTTTTGTAGGGCTTCGTTCTTTAGGTATCAATTCGCCATCAGAGCTGTGGGTTAGTGGATACTGCAGAAGCACAGCGTGTAAATAGTAACAATGAAATTTCTTCTATTTTGGAGTTAGTAGAAAACCAGTGTCTCTCTAGTTTAGAGTATAAATACAGTAGAAGAGGTTTGTGTGTTTGCACTTTGAAACAAAAGTTCTTTATCCTTACAATATACAATTAAAGATAAAACTGATTCATTTTCTTCCTCCCTGGTACAGAGTTTTAGAATCTGGTTCTGATTGCTCGTGCTTTGCTGCTAGCGCACAATTTTTACACAGTACTGGAACTCAGAGATGTGCGTAATGAGACTTTAAAACTGTGTCGAGTTTTGGAAATGTTCACCTGTTTTCAAAAAAAAAAAAAGGCAACCTAGAGAGAGTTTTAAAAATAGACCAAGTCCTCCCGGAATTCAATTACAGATGCCTGCCAGCTGCTTCTCCTGCTTGGGACCCGCATTTCTCGCTTCTCTGTTCCTCTGGATGTTCCTTGCAGGGGAGCAGCCCGTGTGACATGACTGATGAACAGACAGATTGGAGAGAGAGGTGCTGGGGTATGGACTCCCCTGCCATCCCTCCATCCCACCTGCTGCTTGGGCTGTCCTTTCATAGTCACGATTTGAGCTGTGCAATTGTTCTACAATGTGGATACCAGCTGTGTGGCTACTGCTGGGACTAGCACTTTATTCTCAGGCTATGTGCAATGACTTTTTGAAAAGCTTTTTATTTAGGCCCTGTAGCACTGCGTCTTACAAAAAACATTATAAGAATCCCATCTTCTTGGATCTGTATTCTGGCTGAGTTCACAGGCACACATTACATCCCCCATTTGATAAAATACTGAAGTGCAGACCCTGAGCAAAATTGCAGGCTTCATTTCCCCAGAAAATACATGCAGATTGTAATATATTTGCCCATAAATACATATGCTGGATTCTCCCATAATATGGACCCTGCCCATAAGGAACTGTTTCCAAACTTGTAGTGCAGGGTCAGGAAGAAAAAAAAATAGAAATCTGTGCTTACTTATGAAAGTACATGTACTGTCTTTTGTTGTGTATCATCCTTTTTGGTCTGGTCACAGATGATTCAGCTGTCCGGTTCCAGGAGAACATTTTCCAGCAATGTTGTTTGGATGTAATCCTCTCTCTGGTATTGTCCTGTTTTACCCCCATAGGCTTTCTGAGCGTGTGTGCCCATCTGTGTGTGGCTGTGGCAGGAGCTTTCCATCCAGTCTAGCTGTCTGCAGGATCTCACTGGTTCTGTGCTGTCTCGCTCTCTTGGGTATCGTTTTACTCTTTGATTGGGAAGAATATGGTTTGAGGGTTTGTGGCAGAAATTCATTTACTAATTCATAGGGGAGGGAAGTGGGGGAGGGGAGGGAAGGGAAATAATTCTTTGGTACAGAACAACAATCCTCCAAGGACATAGTTACAGCATTTCTTGTTAAAGTACAACGTGTTTGTTTTCAAATCGTGTAGAAAATGCAGTGATTCTGTGGCTTAGGCTATTGCATTCTTAACACACAGCTATGATGCTGGGGCAGATACAGCTGTTCCTGGGCTGAGCAGTTCCCTGCTTCATGGCTGGTCCCACTGATTTCAGGGGGAAAGTACTTATTCACAGGTCTTCATGTAACATGATGTTGCTGCCAGACACGGAGACATGAAGTTGAATGCTATGTTGGATTTGAGATTTCTCAGTAAGTTTTAATTTTGATGCAGAACTGCATTTAATGAAGAACCTGATCCATAGCTTTTGGATTCAACTATGGGATGTGCCTGCTTACGGCAAGCCATGATCCCCTGCATTAGGGATCCCTAGGCTAGCTCCACATTAACTCATTAACTAATTTCACTAGCAGCATTGTGCAGCTTCTCTTTCTGGTGCTGTCTTGTTTCGTGCTTTCTGATGTTCCTCTCTGTAGTGTTGCATGGATGCACCCACGGGCTCTCAGGAACTGGATTCAGATTTGGTGTTAAAATCAAGCAGTTGTTTGCTGTTTGCTGTATTTTTTTTTTTTCTTCGTAAGATTTTAAGTTAGGTTAAAAACTGATACTTCCAAATTTTATTTTTAAAGGAGCCTGTGTGATAAACGTGATCAGGCTGATGTCTGAGAAGCAGAAGTGCACATAGCAAGTCACTGAAGCTGACAGATTTCAAAGGGCTGTAGCTGCTTGTGTAAGCCACTAGCTTGGATGGTTTGATGTAATGCTGTTTGCAGACAGTGTGGGGATTGCATGTGCCAGTGCTGTGTGTTGCCAGACAGAAACCACAGCAATTCACCCTCAACAAATTACCACCTACAGCAAGGACAGCAGCTTTTAAATGAGGAGTGGGATTCTTTCTCTAGGAAAACACCAAGGAGTTTGCTGTAAATCTACCTAATCTCTTCATTAGAAGGGCAAGGAATAGCAACAAACCTCAGCCAACATTGCACATAATGAAGTATTTTTAAAATACTCTCTTTGATGTTGAACTTTAGCACAGGCAGAATCCAGAAAAATCAGGTGGCACTTCTTACAACTCGTACAGTGTTAGAGATGGTTTTGAACCATGTAATTTCTGTTATATGTGAGACTTTAATGTGCGTTTCCAGTACCTCATTTCCCTCTATTTGGATGGTAAGATTAATATTATTATAATTATAGCTCTAGCCACTTACAGGCTTCTTTTGGATGGTTATTTACTTAAAATAACATTTTGAGGAACATAGTGGGGAAAATACCAAGTTAAAATTTATATTTGATTCTTTACTTCCTTTTCTTACCTACTTTACTAATTCTTCTCATTCATATCTTAAGAATCAAATTGACTTACGACTATTGAGGTTGCCTGTGTGTGGATTTGAGGGAGGGGGTGTCCTTCATGGGGTGCAGACATGCAAAAATAGATACTTGGGATTGGATTGTTTTGTTGTCCTGATAGGAGCACCAGATCAGGGAGATGTAAGGTGGCTTCCTTTGCACCTGATCCAAATCCCATTAAAGCCAGTGAAAAGATTTCTAATGTTATTAGAGCCATGGTGGGATGACTTCAGCTATACTCTCCTTGTGCCCTTGCTGCTAGCATTGCCTGCTCGGTGTTCACTGGGGGCTGGTGTCTGGATTCCCCTCCTTTGCGTTAACTGAGCAGCAGAAAAGGATCTGTCGTAACAAGTAGGAAGTTTTCCACCTCTGCCCACCAAGAAACTGGTCTTTACTGGTTTAGAGGTTTCTCCATCATTGCACCTGCTCCTCACTGTTACAAAACTAAGGTAGCTGTAGTACAGATGTTGACGGGGAGAGCTTAGATCAGAACTAAGGATTATTTTTTTGCCAGTAACTCTGACTGCGTGGGGACCTAAGCACCCACACTGCTCTCAAATAAGCTAAGTGGGCCCTTGGCACTGTGTTACTTTCAAATCTGCCTACTTAGTTTGCAGATGGAATCAGTTACTTTGGCATTTATGTGATCTATATTATTTCTTCTTGTAATTATGGGCACAAAGAAAGGCTGGTATTAAAAAAAGTGGTCTCTTGTGGCGCAGATCTAGGGTATTAGTCATTTGGATGAAGAGAGTTTAGTTTTTGCTCGTGCCCCTTTTGCATTTGTACAGTGTGTGCCACAAAGGCAAAAGATGGTTCTGTGCTAGCAAAAACTTAGGGTGCCTTCAGTGCAAAATTTATTACAGTGTATGGAAACACTCACTGCCAAAAACATTTGACAAAGCATGGAGGGAGTACACTTTTCTCTGTTATAGGCCTGCACAAAGGTGGAGGAATGCATGTTGTTTGATTATGAAACATTGTAGGTAAGCACATCTGTATTCAACTGAATCTTACGAGCTGAATGCACCTGACAGGCACACCTATCTGCATCTGAGATCAGCTCCAATTTCTCTGCTTACTTCTGAGCTTGTAACTCGCAGCTCTTCCAGCACATTGTTGTTTAGCGGCTGTGCCTCATGAAAGGGTTTGACTGTTACAGCTTTGCAATACATACATCTGTAATCTTGTTGTTGAAGCATCTTAAGTAGTGATGTAAGAGCCAGCTATGAGCACTGTGTTCGATGCGTGTGAGCTCCTAGTTGTGGAATAGTTTATATTATCATAAATCTCCTTGAGATGGATTTTTCATGCCCTGAAATGTAGCACTATCCTCACCTGCACCTGAACTTATTTTCTGTATAATTTAACACCAAAAGCAGGAGAAAGCGTCTCAAATGATTTCCTGTGAACCTTTGCTCTAGGTGAAGAAGGAGACAGTTGCATTCGCTGTCTGAAAAATGGTTGACTGTTGGATCAATAGATAGTTCGGTGGACAGGGATGAATATCTTTTACCACTGTTAGACACAGTGGTATGAGGCAGATTTCTTTTTCTATTGAGAGTGTCTACCTGCCAGGTGGAGTGGTATTTAGACCAAGAGATAGGCTTGCAGTCGTGAAGCCATGCTTGTCCATCTGAGAAATCTGTGGCATCTCTGGGCTACTGAAGGCATTCAGTAGGCACACAGCTTACTGCCCAACAGGCACATTTAGCAGCTCCCCACAAAGACCCCGTGATCTTTGGAGGATGTGGGAATACAGTAAAACATTTCATGTGAAATAGCTGTCCTTTAATGTAGTCAGCATGCATGATACCATAAATCCTGTGGTAGATATTTACAAAGTAACTTGCGCTGTTAAAGGGAAACTTTAAAAGGGAAAGATTTTTGTAATCAGTAACTGAGTTATTTTAACTCTGACTGCATCTCCTTCTGCCTGTATTGTGTTGAATCAAGTTTGGAGTCCTAATTTAGGTAAAACTTTAGGCAGGAGGACAGTATTCCACGACAAGCTGTCTACCTGCAGGTGCCATTATCATCAGTGCAAGCCGAGGACCGTAGCATCTTTCAGGAGCGGACTATAAATGAAGGCCTGCAAGATCTGGCCATTTGCTCTCAATCCTACTTTTGTCTTTCGCTTTGTGATACAAGATTTATATTCGCATGTCAAAAAACAGATCATAATGGTTATCTCGGAATTCATTGTTATTTTGCAGTGTTTTTATGAGGCCAGTAGCCTAATGCTGCAAAGTTGTTTGTAATGTTAAGCGTCGACACCTAAAGCAGTGAGGTATCCATGGTAACTGTCTTGCCTGTACACGATACCCCAGGCTGCCTTTTCACACAGGTCAGAGCACGCACATTCCCAGATACTGACTCAATTTAGTCTGCCTTAAACAACAGGTATTTTTAAAAAAGACAGTGGCTCTGACTTTTTTTCTAATAGAATTTCTTATTTAATTAGCCATTTGAGCCTCTGCATTCTGATAGTGAAAACAATATAAAAAACCTTTGCCACTGTAAATATGTCTATTGCTTGGACCTATTCAGATTAAACCTAAGTCTTGTGCTGAAGGGCTTTGCAGCAAGGAAATTCCAAATTAAAGTTTCCACTTTACCACCAAAGAGTCAACCTAATGTGAAGTTTACAACAGCACGATTTCATCTAGGTCCTCTGTCAGGTACCCAGTATACTCAGTTTCCTTTGACTTCTCTTGTAGTTGAGGGCGCTCCAGGATTAGACTCCAAAGATTATCCTCCTTCCGTCCCCATCTTCTTGTTGATTTGCAAAATACATGTTCGTTGAAGATTTGTTTCTGTTCTAATCTATAATGATTTTTTTGCTGTTGTCTGAGGTACTTACCTGCATATACCAAAGCCTCAGGAAAATTCTCTGCAAAACTGAATGCTGTGCTTGGAACTTTTTTCACCTGCCAGCCTACTTCTATCTTATGCTTGTCCTGTCCTTTTTTTGACATAATTTTGCTTCATCTTGGTTTGTTCTGTCAGCTCCAATGCTTTTGCTATAGTGAATCATCAGGTGTGTTTCTTCTGAGTCTTCAGGTTGGTGATTTGAGTGTGGAGGAGGAGGAACAGGCTCAACTTTTAACTAGATGCTTCTTTCTCAAATGCTCACTTGCCCTTTTCCAGTCTCTTCCAGAGCTGTTTTACCAAACAAGGAGGCATGATCAGCAGAGTTACTGAGGGGGAGAAGCTACAAATCAAGTGTCACATGTATTATAATGTGTCATTGGTACAGCCAGGGGACAGGGAGGAAAAAGGCAAATTCGGAGGGGACAAGATGGAAGAAAAAAGATGGAAGACAGCAAAGCAGGAGAGACAAAATCCAGATCCTCTCTCGATCTTCTACATCATCCTTCTGCACTGTATAAATCTGTCAAGCTTTTGGCCGAGTCTCAGCAGCTCTGGGTGCCACAGATAGAATACTAATACTTGTTTCTACGTATAGTGAATTTTAGGCCAGAGAAGGACATTAAGTATGTAGGTGGAGGCACCTGTGTGATGTTCAGTCCTTAGCAGTCAAAAAACCATTTCATCATCAACTGGACTCACAGGGAGACAGAAAGGCACTTAATATGTATAGGAAACCAATTTATGTAACAAAGTCATTGCAAAGTTGTAATTAATCAAAAGAACTGAACATTGGTGACATTCTGGGCAGTGTTATTTAGGGCTAAATGGGGCATCTGCTGTTCATAGGCTGTCATCAGAACTGAGAAGTCTGATGTTGTGGCTGTCTCTGCCATGTAAAGACATTCCTTAGTGTCTTAGAGGTTGAGGTATTTTGGACTTTGTTAGTACAAGAACAGAAAAGTCATCTGTGGGAGGCAGAAGGACAAGTTTGGAGTGTTACCTGGCTAGGCAAGTGAGCATGGGTACCCAGGTCAACACCAGCAGAATGTCTTGCCAAAGAAGGGAGCCTAGAGCTTCTCTCTAAGAAGCTGGCTTTTGTTCAAAAGCTAAAGTGTTTCTACTTGCCATCATTTTTATATAAACCAGTAGCATTTTACTTAGCAAAAGTGAAGACAGGTAGGGGAAATGCAGAACTTTTTCATGTTAGGATTTTGGTAGGGTTCTCTCTTGTTATGGCAATTCTGCTTTTTGCCTGTTGAATGCAGGGGTCCCAGCTGATATGTTGGGTCACTATAGTGCTCAGCTCTGGGTGTCTCCTCATCAGAGATCTCATAAAAACAATTCTTCTTTTGAATCTATGTTACAACTGCGCTGGTTTTTGGATCCAGTACAGATAGACTTGGTACACTTCATGTTCTGTTTTGAACACATGCGGTTTGCCAAAGAGGATCAGACCAGAGGATTAAGAGTGCTGTCTCGCTGTGTGGCCATCACCAGATGCTTCAGAAGGTCTAAGAATCCCCACTGTAGGCAGAGTTGAAGTTTTCTATTCTTCCTGAAGTCTTGGGATAATCCTTAACAGTAAGATCATAAATCTGTGGCCCCTAAAGCATGAGATTTTGTCTTCTTTCCCATAGTTGTTTTTTTAACATTTGCTATTGTAACTGGTTTTGCTGCTTGTCTATAGAAATGCCCAAATGCTCTTTGAGTCTTGCTGAATTCTTGGCCTCGGTAACTTCCCATGGTAATGAGTTCTGCCATCTAATTATATGTGGGTTAACAAGTATTTCTTTATCACTTATTCATTGACCATCTTTACATTCCATTGAAAGCCTCTTCTTGGGTGGGAGAGGAAACCGGAATTCCTGACTTCCCCATCTCTTCACCATTCATACTTCACTGCTGTCACATCTTTTCGTCTCTTTTTCCAAGTTGAGCAATCTCAATCTTTAATACCACCTATTTTCCACACCTTTGTGTCCTCCCAGCAGTTCTCTGAGCCTTCTAGGAGGCGGCAACCTGTAGTAAACACAGAACTTCAGGTGAAACTGTGCCACTGATCTAACTTGGGCACTAACTTTGTCTATGCTATTTCCCACCCTGCTCAACCTTTTAACAAGGTTTTCACGAAGATACGCTAACTAAATGCAGCAGCAATGCTGCATTCAGAACAGAGGATTTTACTAATAATCAGAATAGCATGAGCTGTGAATTCTGTAGCCCCTAAGACTGTTGGTGGATTTTATTTTGTATTCATTCAAAGCACCAACTGGCTGGCATGTGTATACAGTCTCATTTCCAGTTATTGTAACTGTAAAGTTCATCTTGGTTTTCATAATGCCATTGAGCCTAATGTTGGGATGTTGCATGGCATTTATCAGAAAGATGTCATTAGTGGGGATATCAGTAGTCTTGAAACACAGTAGAAAAATTTGCAGTCAGTTATAGGACCTCCAGAGCAGGTTTTCTGCAGTCTCACTGTCAATCTATGCTGTACTTAACAGCTCTAAAGAAGCATATGACATTGTATTTCCATAGCTACATGCTGTGCATGTAGGAACATTCCAGTGATAATATATTTTTCCTTGGAAGCAATAGAAATTTAGGCATTATAAAGGCAACAGCTTCATAATAAATGCATACTAAAATATATTATGGTGAAACAGCTACTGCACATGTGCAGCAATCTTATCTGTGACATAAATAACTCAGCAATTTTAACAAATATTAAATATAAATGGGCAATTTAATATTATGGGTGAACAGCTTGCATATTAAATTTTATATAAACATGAATCTGTCTTTTAGTGGTGGGAATTTGAAAAGCTGAGACAGCCTCATGAAAATGTGTCTTCATCTCCCCCTTGTCTCTACCTTTGATCAGCTGATTTAATTTCGAGCAAATTTTGATCCTTTTTTCAACCAATTCTAGAGTCGCTTCAATTTGTGGTATTTTTTTTTTTCCTGTTCAACCTAGAAGAGAACCTTTTCCTGATCTTGTGAAACTTAGCATTTAGAAATTGCTGTTGCTCCGATAAATAAGATGACAGCTAAGAAACTGTTGAGCCTTGGCATGACAGCTAATATACCTCTGGAAGTTATTAAAAACAAAATGTTACTCTCTTAACAATGTTTCAGTTTCCTTCAGCAACCTTGGCTTGTAGAAACAGTTTATGAAACTTCTGCTGCAGTGTTACGCGAAGTCAGAATTATTTCCATGGCACTCTTCAAAGGACATTATTAGGTTTATTTGTTTGAACTGATGAAATCTTAGACTCCAAGAGTGGAAAGCTGATATTGGCCTCTAATTTAAAAGGGAAGATTGAGAACTGCTTTGAAAACAGAAAGGTTTTTCCTAGTAAAAGATGCCTTCAAAAATCAGAATGTCTGTCTGTCATTTGGAAGAGATGGTCTGTTATAAAAACTTCAGATATGCCAGGAAAGACGAGCTCCAACACCAAGTCACTGCAGTTTTGTGAGTCAGTAGGTAGAAGCCAGGGTATACCTTAAATGACCCTGGATAGATTCTTAGCTTGCTCACTTCATTAATGACATTAATGGAAGTTGAAGTAGCTTGGCCTAATCTAGGGTCTGAACCAAGACCTGATTCCTCATTCCTAGGGAATAAACCTGCCAAACGCTTTTTTCCAGCCTCCCAGGGAATTCAGCGCTCAGGTTATCCTAGAGCCCAACCCTTCCACGTGGCAGCACAGCCTTTGCTGGAGCAGAAGCAGAGCTCAGACCTTCAGTAACTTTGTTTTAGTTGTAAGATTACCCATTTCTCATACTTTATCAAGGGGTCCTTTCCTTGTAGTGTGGCCTCACCTTGTAATCCTGGATCACCATTAAATCTTAGTTACCTGGGCTCCGTTGCTGGCAGTGGATGTGCTGATTTGCTGTTTGACGAAGGGGAGATGCGGCGCTTTGCAACGATAGCTAAGTCTCAGCAGCGATGTCCTTGCGGAGTGTCAGTAGCAAGGATCGGAGCTCCTCTTAGCATGCAGTATCAACAAATCTGCTAGAGGAGGTTGCTTATTATTTGCTTGATGTTTACCACCTCTGACAGTCAAAGTAATGAATTGGGCTCCTAAAAATGATGAAACTGCTTTGATTTAGTTTCGTAACGATCAAAAACCCAACAACATATTTTAGGATTTTTTTTTTTTTGGCCTTCTGGCTCTGGCCACAGAGATTTCACATTTCCAACTACTATTCCTGGGGTCAGGAGCACTACAAATTGTGGGGGGTTTGTGTGGGTTTTGTTTTGGGGCTTTTTTTTAATGTGGACTGGAATTTTCATACAAGAACATACCTCTAGGTGCTGAACTTAAAGTGCCAACTATCATGAAAAGGATAGTACAGTAGGGAGAGTTGGCATTAGTGGAAAATTCCCAATTAAATTTACTGGAAAATTATTCAAACTGCTATTTTTTTAAAAACTGTGGAACATGAATTATAAATATTTTCAAATTATTCAAATTAATAAAGACTAAGTGCTAGATTTGTAGTGTTGTCTAACTTTGCTATACTTTTCTGTTAGTCTGAAATGCCTGCTAATTTCATAGGCATAGTGAAATCAGTGCAGTAGCTGGCTTTGCTCCAGGTGGGAATTGTTCTCCTGTGCTTAGAAATGGAGGAAGGTGCTTTGTTTTCTTTGCCAGGCTGTGCAGCATAGAGCAAAGGAAGAAGCTGCCTATCACTGCAATTAGCACTTAGGACATCTCATCCTGTATCTTGACCCCATCCAGACTGTTCTTTTGAGCTGATGTGTGCTCACTTTTCAGCAAGGTAGATGCTAAGACTATGTTTCCATATACTGTTGATAACGCTGGCAGTTTAAATATTGCTGCTGCCGTGAACTGCCACAGGGTTGGCTTCCTTTTGCTATTCCAGTTTTGCTGCATGGATAGGAGCTGCTTAAATATGTTTTGACCAGCTGTTTTCCTTTGCAGTAGCCACAGTCTGTGCTAGACTGTAGGAGTGCAAACTCACTTGGCCCAGCTTTGTACGTTGGCCTTGCAAGAATTTAAAGTAAATTCAGGCAGGTCTTTCCTTTTAAGCTGTTTAAGGCCTGATTTTGTACAGTCTTTAGGCACCTAAAAATAGAAGTATACTTGGAGGTAGATTCGCGTGCGCACACACACACGCACTTGATTTTCTCCTTAATGCCTAAAGTCCAAGAAATCAGCGATAATTCAGTATCTGTTTTCATCTAAGAATGCAAGGGGCATTTCTCAGAAGCATCAGGTGTGTTGATCATTTTGTCAGGCTAGTTCTCGGGGCACTATAGATAGGGTTGCTGATCACTGTCAAAAGCACATCTGTAAATGATGGGAGGACAGAATCTGGCACTTCCCTGTACTGAATGTAGTGGTGTTCAGGCAAGAATGAGTGGCATTAGAGGAAAAATAGTTGGTTTTGATGAGGTCTCAGGATTGTTTTGAGACAAGGCACATGTCCCATGATTATTTCGCAAGGTAGTAAATGCTGAGAATTAGTTTTTTCTAGTATCACTATTTAATAATATCGACATACAGAGCTGTTCTAGCTGAGTAATTAATATTAACTGGGAATGTTTGTATATATTGGAGAAAGTGGCACAGGTCACAGTTTAATGACATTTCCACAGTAAAACCCCAAACCCATGAAGTACTCATTTGATTCAAATCCATTGAAAAATTTCCAGAGGCCTAGTAACCTGGATTGCAAAATAATCCTGTTAACCTGGTTTAGAAAATGCATAGGTTTCTTCAAACGTAAGTGATGTGAGTACCTGGAATGCCTTAGAACAAGTTCTGTATTTCTGAAGTGTCTTCATGGATCTTTACTAGTAGACAAGGATGAAGTTGAGAAATCAGTGGAGCTGGTGGTGGGCAGAAATGAGCAGGTGAAAACTGAAGGACAGAAGTGCCTCCTGAGCCAACAAGTGAAGATCCTAGCATATCTAATTCAAAATAGGACAGGCAGTACATCTGCAGTGCATCCCTATCTAGTAAATCGGGTATCTGTAATACTTTGGCTTTGAAGTTCAACATAATAGCAACATGGTGAAACAGAACAATGTAGTGAAAGTACTATTTGGCCACTTCTATTATTTTTCCCTAGCTACCTGTTTCAAACTGCTCTTAAAACGTCAAAGCACAGTAGTGCTCATAAGTATGCATCTGGAAATTAATTGTCTGTTTTGGTAAATATTCACATTAGGACACTTAGGGGTAAATTTTTCTTGCAGAGCATGGGGAGTTCCACACAGAAATCCTGTTAACAAATAATAGGATTTGTGTGCATAACTCCCTGTGCATCACTTTGAAAGTTTACCCCCTGCAGCATAAGAGTTAGATAATTTTAGTCTTTAAAAATTATGCTTTTCAGATCTGTTCTTTTTCTACAGTATCTTATTGATGATGCAGTCATAAATACTTCTGAATAATCGTGATCAAATCTTACATTGTTTTCTTTCAGTGATGGGGAACTTAGGTTATTGTGTGTCTCAATGCTTTGTCTTGTATTGGAGAAAGTTGCAAAGGGAAAATTACATAGGTACAAACATGATCTGTTTTGTAAGTGCACAATTTATGACTACAGATGGAAACCACGTACATACAAATATATATACACACATGTGGGGATTTTATATTTGGACCAAAAAAAGGACATTTGATAGCTAGTAATATTTTATGGGCCAATAGTAAAATTTTATAATATACAAAATCAAACTGTATTTTAAAAATGTGTTCTTCGCAGTCTTAAGTCTGAGTGCCCCAATGCTGAGATTTTCACTAATCGAAACAATTTTTCTCTCCTGCTCCACACAGTGGAGACACTTTTTAGAGATACTGCCAAAAAAAAATAAAAATCTTTTAATATGACACTTAACTGAGTTTCTTCAGGGTGCAAAATTGGACAGTAACCAGGTAAAAACTGGTTTTCTTGCAATATATCCAGCATTCTTTTCACTATCCATATTGAAAATAGACTGGCAATAGCATTTGTTTTGCAATATTTTGGCACTTAAGCTTCCAGCTTTCTGTTGAACCTGGAACTGCAAAGGAAAGAATTAAGACTGCTAAAAAAAATGAACTACTTTTTTAAACCACTGTAGCTTGGTTTTAGAGAAGCGTTATGCTTGTGGTTCTTTATTTTATCTGAACCTGTTAATGAATCTCTGCATTAGTTACAACCTTGGGTTTATCAGTTAGCATTTGTGATGTAGGCAATTTGTATTAAGACGAGTGGGATTAATACCAGATTTGTGTAGGACTGAACAATGGCACATTTAAAATGTGGGGTGTCTCTGCCTAATGAGAGACAGCTGAGAGGTGTGGGTGGCCAGTTCTTCTCTCCTAGGAGAACTGTGTCATCAAGTCTGCTGTATATTTTTTTTCTTTTTAGAGTTGTATAAAAACTTTTGCCAGGCAAAGTACGTGTCTGCTCCTTCTCCTTCTGAAGTTGCTGGCAAATCTCCCGTTGATTTTAGTGGAAGCAGAGCTGGACACCAGCTGGACCCAACCTCATATTTAAAAGTGCTTTTTCCCTGGGGTGAATAAACGCCTCAACGTGCAAATAACTCTGCTGTTGGGTGTCACATTTTATTGGTGAAAGTACATCAGCTTCAACTATCAGTTGGTA
Source organism: Cariama cristata (assembly GCF_000690535.1). Classification (NCBI taxonomy): domain Eukaryota; kingdom Metazoa; phylum Chordata; class Aves; order Cariamiformes; family Cariamidae; genus Cariama; species Cariama cristata. The sequence continues at coordinate 15,595 of NW_009596556.1, forward strand.
TGAAAACATCTTGTTGCAAAAAGATCAAAACCAGGGAAAAGCTCACTCTGTGTAAAAACAAACAAACAACCTCCCAAAACAAACAACCGCCCCCAGCTCACAAGCCCCCTGGGAGGTGCTGGCATCATGAAGACAGAAATTTTCCACTTTGTGGACGTAGTAGGAGTCAAGACTCGGGTTCTCTTCCAAGCTCATGCTTGTGCAACACAGTGCGTGTGGTAGCTCTGTGCCTCAGTTCATCCATTTTGGAGATGAGAAGATGTCTGTGCCATCTTACATTTCAGGAGCAGGTTGACTCATAATTTAAAGGGTTCTAAAACTTCCATGCGTGGTATCTTCACAGAAGCCACTTGCACAAAACTACTTCTGCTATCATGTTTTGTCTCCAAGGGAAATAAGGGAACAAAATAGTTTGAAAATGGGTGAAAAACATTGAAAAACATCACCCTGAAGCAGACACTCAGACCAAGCAGAATAGAAATTTTGTTTATAAATTATGAGAAGAAATATATAGAAGTAGATGATTTTAAACAGCTTTCATAGAAAGCCAGGCTTCTAACCTCATCTATATTTACTACAGGAAAAGGTGGCGTGATGTCTTCATAGATTATGTGAGATGACATATTTTTGTCACCCAGCTTGTTCTCCTAATGTAGACCACAAGATCTTCAAATAGTTTCTGTCTGAGAAGCCACCTAGTCGTGATTTAGTAACTGTCAGCAATAGAGACTATCACACCTCTTCTTAAGCTGTTCCGATAGCTAAATGCCATTACTGTTACATAAAAATAAAATGAATAACCCACAAACTGAATAAGCCAGCTGCCTCTACCTCTTTTCTAGCTGAATTTCTCTGTCTTCAGCTTCTCACCAGTGTGTCTTACACCTTTATCTTGTAGACTGAAGTCATCCATTATCAGATTTCTCATGTAGATAGTCACAAGCAGAGTTCATGTAGTTCATGTCTAGACTGATAAGCTCAGTAGTTTGAAAGCCTTGAATTTCTGATGAGAAGGCATGTTTTATTCTCTAATCACTCTCATGGAGCTTCTCCAAACTTAATCCAGTTTGTCAGCGTTCTTCTTGAATTGTGGACACCAACTTGTGATGAAGTCAGTATTCCTACAGTAGCGTGCCCCTGCATGTGGAGAAGTAAAATAGTCTCACAAATCCTACATAATAGCTCTTGTTATCCTTTCCAGAACCATGTAATTTGGGGAGTTGTCATTCCACTGATTTTTCTCCAAGACCTTCCTTTCTTCCCCAGAGTCATGGCCGCCTAGAACAGAGTCCTCCAATTTTTGGTGTTCTGCATTTTATTGTTATTACATCTATCACTAGATGTACAGAGGTTTGGACATGATGTGAGGCTCATATTATTTGCTTCTAGTCAATTTAATAAATGATGCCTAAATTGTTATTGGTGACTTGACCTCATCCCCTTTTCTTCTTGTGTCCTTTCTAAATGCTGTTAATAATTATTTTCTGTATTCTTCTGTTTCATTGAAAATAAAATCAGGCAGACAATAAATACTCCATGAGTTTTCCCGTTAGAAGTCCATACAGTCATTTATGATTTCTTGCTTTAAATTGCCTGTTGAATTTCGTTAGTCACTTAGCTGTTAAGCCATTTGATAACTATGCTTGTGGGGTTACTTAATCAAAAATTTTGCTTTACAAGGTTGTGTCACACCACCAGTTCATCAAACTTTACCAGAGTGGTATTTTCATTAGCAAAACCAGAAGATGATCTTCAGAAGTTTAAGAAGATCTATTTTACTTAAACCCATATTGAGGCAATTATTACAACACGATGCCAGTATTATAACTGCCATCAGTTTAGTAACTCCCTTTGATTTTGCATTAATGGAGCTCAAAATCAGCCACTCTGAGAAAAATCAGAGTTGATATCACAGTCACTGCAGTGGATTTGATACCAGTAAAAAGTATAAAAAGTACTCCCATGTACTTTTTTAGGAGTGTCATTGCACCTTAGATTTCTCCCTGTTCTCTGGGATTTGGATCTGTTCCAAACTTTCTGAAAACCTGTATTAGTAGACCAGAGATCCCAACCAGCTTCTCTTTTATACTTGGCTGCAAGTTATTCAAATTTGAAGATTTAACATGCCTAATTTTCATGCATCCTCCTGGATTAATGCAGAAATACACTCACGATGTCATCCACTGTATAATAGAAATATTTGTTGGATGTGGCTGCTTGTTCTGTGTGATCACTGATAATCTAACCATTTCCATTTCATTATTTTAATGTGGAGTGAAAAGCAGAAGAGATCACCAAATCATCTAGTTCAGCCTTATGAACATCATAAATATTGTTCCAATTCCTTAAGGAGTGTGCAAAGTTACATAAGACAGGACAAGTAATTTTTGGCAGTGTTATACAGTGAGCTGGTGCTGATGCAGGTATCCACGACAAGCCTTGCCTAGTCTCAGCCGTTGCTCCCCCACCCGGAACACCCAGTCCTTATGTGGAACCAGCCTTTTGGAGGCTCAGAGAAGGAAAGTGAATAAACCATTGTATTAAGGCATTTAAATCAAGTTTAAAGACAAACTAGTATAATGAAATACGGACTGAGAAAACGTAATTTGTTTGTGTCTACATGTTCCTGTTGGAATAATTTTTCCCTATTGGAAACTTTTGTCTGTCAATCCCTAGCTATTTAAAACTGCAGCAACAATAACCAGTTGTTGCTTTCTTGTGTCCTCAGTCTTTATCCTAGCTTTTGTTAGAGACAATGCAGTGGTATTCATGGGTAACAATAAGACTGTTATGTTTCATTGTGTTTTTTTCAAAGCTATACAATGTTCTAGCCATTATAGAAGGATTGCTGTCAGCTGAGTGATGTTTACATGCCACTTCCATACCCTAGTAAGAGGTGTAAAAGAAAGTGTATTGTAGCCAACAGGGGTGAGATTCAGCTTGGAAGGTCGGGACTTCTGCCTGTAGAAACATAGTTGGGGAGGATAGCACTGTGCTGCCCGGTGTGCTTTTGTTTTTGGCCTCTGCTTCAGTAACATGAGTGTCAGTAATAGTTGCTGCAGACTGCTTATTCATGCTACTGCTGTGATCATTTGCTTTTGGCCAATCTTAATTTTATGGCTATCCTAAGTTTGGAAAGCGTTTACAAGGACATCAGTGGCGTGGCTGTCTCGCCCTGGCAGCAGTTTGTCTCATCCACATGATGGGGCAGTTCTTGACTATGGTTTTTGGCATTGCCATAAAAGCAGACCCAGACACCTACGCCAGTGGGATCAGCACTTCTTCTGGAAGCAGGGTCTTTCCAGCGTTTTCTAGCATAGTGCCTCACACAGTTACCTGCTGGAGGTGATGGGCGTTTCTGATACATTGCATGAGCATTTGCGCATTTCTCAGTTCCAGTTCACATGACTGGGCTCTTCCGCTCTTTGTAGTGGCAGCTAATTTCACAAGACTTGGGGAAATCATATGGCTGCTCAAGGTCATCACAAAGCGGATGAAGATCCCGAGCTTACAAATATAAGGGCTGAGTCTGAGGGTGTGTTTTTGGCACAGCTGTCAGGGAAACCGGAGATTCCACCACATTTCTGCTTTTCAAACAGGATGTCCTTGACTTTTGACACTTTGGATTGTGAGAACTGTGAGTGTTGTCTGGATTTGTGGGAGGTTGAGAGAAGGAGTGAGAGAGAGCAGGAATCCTATTAAATAAGTCTTGCTCCTTGGGACAAGAAGTGAAGTCCATGCCTTAGTTTGGATATGGGTGGAGCAGGATTCCCCTTTCCGTAGCCAGCTGGAAAGGCATCTTCATGTCAGTGCTCCTCCTGGTATCGTTGAAGGTAATGAGGCAGGAAGAAGATCTGAGATGTGCTAACAGTTACTTACTTTTTGGCAATAAGACCCAAGTTCTAAATTGGTCAGTTTACTAGTCAAATGGTGTTTCATGATCTTAAACATTCTTCCTGATAAAATAAAGGCTGTTTTGATTGGACAATCAAGCTTGTGACCACGGGAATTACTCTTAACTATATATAGATGGCTTTTGGTGTTTCTTCCTGTGACTGCACTGTGACTGTTTATGTAATTTACCATGGTGCTCTGTTAGTCATCAATAGGCTGCATAGATTGCTGGTTGAGGATGTTGCCTCAAGCTGAGTGGTTAATCAAGTGGTATGGCAAATGCCAGCCTTTCTGATTAAAAGATCTTGTCTCAATGAAGTGCCCATTCTGGCTTGGGTCCTAGTCTGGGGTTGGGAAGGGTTTCTGCTCTATGATCCTGTTTGTGTGATATGATTTTATGATTCTGTGATATACATGCCTGAGAGAGTTTGAAAAGGGACTTTATCCTGGTTCTTAGTCAAGTTTATCAGTTCTGGTGGGAACTTTTTTCTCTTCAATAATACATTTGTCTTCTTCAGCAGATGAGGAAAATGAGGTTCACTTGCCTCTAAGACGCTGTGATTCGGTCACAGCTAGAGACAGGATGTTGAGCAGGAGGAACGGGTGCTCTTAGCCATCTTGAAATCTCTTATGAGCTTGGTTAGCAGGCCTTGTCCATCCATGCAGGGTTAAACCCCATCACAGACCAGGCTGGGAAGGAATCTGTCTCTGTGTGAGGTCCTCAGAGACTTGTGGTTCTTTGTCCTCCTCTGTAGTGTAGAGCATGCTGGCTTATGCTTACCTGGAAAATCCACCTAATAAATTCCCTGGTGCTGGAGATGTGTAGGTGATGCTATTTATTTTTCTTGCAGCCATTGTATTTATGCTTTTTGATATTTTACTATAGGCCTTGTACTATTCTTGGCTGTTTTAGGGAACTCTGTACAGACTATTATCAAATTAAAACATCAAAATGCGAGAACTAGGAAAGAATGGCTGGTTTGCATTGTCAGGCTACACATACAGAATACTGCATTCTGGCACTTGTCGGAGGCAGACAAGCCCATTGTCTTTGAGGTCCATGAAGCAGTGAAGGCTCGCTGTGGCGTGTGGTTGCTCTTGGAAATATTGCTGTTAACAGAGAAGTGGGAGTGCGAGTAGTGCTTCTTGAGGTGTGTCTGGGACTTACTTCTCCACTGCTGGCTGTCTCTGGTGGCCACAGAGGTGTTTCCATTGAAAAGTTGACTGCTGCAGTAATGTGCAGGCGCTGGTGAGCTCGTAAGTACTGAGAATCCTTCTGTGCACATATTTTTAAGAATTGTTTTTCATTAAAGCCAGTAGGTGAGTTAAAAGTAAGGAAGAAGTTGTCCCATTTTACTGCCAAGCTGTTGAAGTGAACGATTTTTCCCCTTCTGTGGTAATCATCAGAAACCTTGCTGTACTCTTTTCTTTATAAAATCTTAGGTTACACATACACCTGCAGTTGTTATGTCACCTTCTGCCTCTGTAAAGCTGAGTGTTGACTGCAGGTGTTCCCAGGAGACGGAAGGCAAAATAAAAATGCCAAGTAATTGGTACCCCCAACTCCTAATTCAACATGTCTTGTGTTGCAGAACATAAACAAAATGAAAGGGAAGATCTTCAGAGAGCTGCATGCAAATTTTGACTGGTTGTGGTTTTGGAAGTCAAGGAACAACGAGATACAGAGAATCCTTTTTAAGCTATTCTATCAAATGTCATATCTCTCTTTTAATATTTCATGTGATGTGGCTTCCTTCAGATGATCAGCTGAGTTATCTGAGATCAGAGAAAAGGGAGTGATACTACTCAGCTGCAGAAAATAGGAAGAAAGTACTGCCTTGGCAGGGTAGGGCAGAGACACACCGACTGCAGAGCACTGGCTCTTTGTAGAACTTGGTTCAATATACATGTCTTACAGATAGCCAGTAAGAATTATTGAGGTGGAGGTATTTTATTTATAATCAATAAGTTTAAAAGAAATTTCAGAGAGTTTATACAGTAGTACTTTAGAATTCTTCCCATGAGATTTGTTAGATAAGACCATTAGATGTTCTTCTCTGGACAATTTTGCTATTTGTATGCTTAATAATTTTAAGGGAAAGACCTAATACGTTATTTGTCTATGTTAAACAGCTTGCTTTTCAAACAAAAGAAATTGGCCACAACTCTAATTTCTTCTATTTTTGTCTTTCTCTTAAAGGGCAACACTTTAAGGAAAATACTCCTATATCGCTACTTCAAAGGAGAATATGGAAGTGGTATGAATGGGCCTCTGTCTGCCAGCTACAGCAAAACTGCACAAGTGGGAGGTAAGTCAACACAGATTATTTAAAGAGAACAAAATTAGCAGCACCATTTTTTCTAATAGGCACATTGGAAGTGCTCCAGGGATTCAGCTGGTAAATAAATCAAACACGTTCTGTAACCAGTTAGAAGAGAGGTAGTATCAGACTTTTCGTATTTTTAAGCTGCATGCACTTGTCTCAGATGGCTCATGTGCATTTGGCAGTACCAAAGTAGGGACTTTCCCCATGACCCCTAATCAATCATTCAATTGTGGTCCAGTTGATAACACCATTTAAATTTGCCAGGAAATCCACATCCAGAAATTCAGCAAAGCACAAAACATATGAACAAAGATGTTGTTGTTCCTGGAAACTAAAAATTTATTTGAAATTCCAGATCCTTTATTGATATATGAATTAAAAAAAAGATATAAGGAAAAGCTTCTCGGAAAGATTCTGGTTAGGCAATGGAACAGGTTTCCCCAAGAGGCTTCAGAATGTGTCAATTCTTCTTACAGGTTTACTGGACAAGGCTCTGATGAACCTGCTCTAGCTACTGTGAGCAGGAAGTTTGAGTAGATGATCTCTGTAGGTCCCTTATAACCTAATTTTTTTCTATGATTCTGTTACAGAAGCCATGGGAAGTTCCTGTAGGGTGGTTTCTAAGGAAACCCAAAATAATATATGTCATAGGAAATGAGGCAGAAGCTAAGTATAGAGCCAGGTCAAAATACTTGCCATTGCATTTTCAGCATATATTAAAGGCACGCCCAGATTTGTGGGCATTTCCAAATGTTACCCAACTGATCCTCCTTGACTATTTCAGTTTAGACACTGGAAATGTTTACAGTCTTAATATCCTGTACACCAAATTTTGCTCCCTAACAAAGAGAAGAGTGAAGATTTACTTTTTTTTTTAGTTTTCTCTAAAAAGTGTGTGTATATATATGTGTGTATGGCTTCATCACAAAAAAAGTATGAACCATTTCAATCAGTTTAATCAAAGCAGTACTGACTGATTAAAGCAGTACTGTATTTTTCCTAATGAAGGTAGATGCAGTTACATCTGTATAAAAGTAAATATAGCAGGAAAGATGATAATCTGTGATAATAAAAGGTTGTTGATTTGATGAGCTAATACAATTTAACAAAATTTCTTAAAACCACACCTTTAATTTGGATTAACTCAAGTCTCTGTTCTTAAAGAACTTCATTGTGATGTTAATGGTATAGGATTTATATTGACAAAAGCACTGAGCTAGAAGGTCATACCTGTAACCAGAGTGGATTTATCAGTATATGATCTTTTGTCTAGATTAGACCTGAGATTGAAAAGGAGATTGAAAAGGAGTCTCAGAGCACTGACCATATGCACAGTTTAGCATATGCAGCAGTGGAATTAAAAAAGGGGTTCGGTGGACAACTCAGTGTCATTTCCAACTTCTTTATTGTCTGAATATCACGACAGAACAATGCTTAGAGGGTTTGGGTTATTTCTTATTCTTAGAGCCCAACATTGCAGTTTCACACAAAAATCTTGTTTGTATCGAGGGGAATTTTGCCTGAAACAGAATTTAAAAACTAAATTTATTACGATGCTACTGTATGCATAAGAAATTATTATTAGTAATGGATTCATTTTCATATACATACATGAAACAAACGTGAATGGTATGTATTTGTCTATTTTGCAGGTGGATTTTCAGGACAAGACTCAGATAAGTCTGGGGTAACCATGTTTGATATTCAGTGCCTTCTGGATAAAGAAGGTGCATCAGAACTAGTCATAGATGTTATAGTAAACACCAAAAATGACAGAATTTTCTCAGAAGGCATTTTGCTTGGTATTGCTTTGCTTGAAGGTGGAAATACGCAAACACAGGTACTTATTTTAATTTACTTATTCACATATTGATTTTCAAATGCTTGTAGTCTGGAGAGAAGTAAAAAGAACCTTTTTGCTGTGACTTCTGTGAAAAGTTTATCACTATAATATGTATTGCTATAATACAAATGTAAACATGCCCTGTTATTTTGCAGTGTCTCATAGTGTAGACTCTTCAATAGAAGAAAACATTTTTCAACTGTCCCTCCTGTATAGCACAGTGCTTCTTTTCATCTGGTCTTTGCTATATGAGCATTATCCCCAGTTATTTCATATCTCTCTTTGTAAAATTAAAAATTACAATGCTTTCAAGTTTATAATAGCAATAAAATTAAGTTATTTTCTGGAAGGGTTTAGGGACATTTATCAAAATCTCCAAAGAGAGAAAAACTGGCCGTTTGAGAAGACCAGTATCCCAGAATATGACTACTTTAAACTACGGAATCCAGTTTTTGTGAATGGTATCCCTCTTGCCCCACTTTAGCCAAATAAGATGATTGTTTATTCTTACTCTTATGATCAGCAGAATTATCGTAAGAGAGATGGTATGAATCACCCCATTTCCTCATCTCTAATCATTGCCTGTGAAGGGAACCTAAATAACCAACTTACACCTCATTGGAAGACTATAAAAGTTAAATGAAAGGAATCTCATCCTGTATCTTTATTCTGTAAAAAAGATAATGTGATCTGTGACCCTTAGAGAGTGTCCAGAAAATGTTAAAGAAGTGGGATTTTGTTGCAGCTTTCTAAAATGAATTGTTAGGGGCTGTAAAAGGCTTTTATTTTAAGACAGAGTTTGTAAACTGTTGAAAATGGTACTCAGCCTGCTTGACAGTAATACTAAGGGATGGGACTTAATAACCTGAAATATTAATTCCAATTCTGCATGAAGCACAAAAAATGTGTATAATCTAAGCTATAATATTACACGTTAGATGTTTCATGCTTCCTGTTGTTATTACATAATAACAACTACTTTTCACTATTATTTGTAGATGGAATATTGTAACTCTAGAATGCCTGGAGAAATGGAGAGTGTCACAAAGTAATTTAACTTCAAGTGTAGTATTGTGACATTTTAAAGATTGCAAATAGCAGTTTTCACCATTTTATCCAAATTTAAAAATGTTATAATCAGTCTTTGTTACCAGCCTTGTGTATCACGTTGTGAAAGAACTGGTCAGACAGTGGCCAACATTTGTTCTGTGTAAGTGAAGTAATTATTCATCATTTGTTTCACAAAAAAAAGCGTATTTTTGTATTTCTTCTTCCTTAGAACATTGAGATCTAAAGAATATATTTTTTGCAGTATTCAACTTACCAGCAACTGAAGGAGCAAAAAAAGTCAGAAAAATTCTTTAAAGTCCTGTATGACCGCATGAAGGCTGCTCAGCAGGAGATACGATCGACAGTGACGGTGAACACTATTGATTTGGGGAGCAAAAAGAAAGACGATGATAGTGACCTGACCATATCTGTTCCCAAAAAGAGAGGTAAGGAGGCACCCATGTAAAAGACGAGACAAGTGCGTTATATTCAAACTGCATGTACTGCACCACTGATACTGTGCTGCATTGATCAGTAAGCTTTAATATTAATCATTGCTAATTTGCATCGTTTGCCTGCTTTTCTTTAAATTATAGGCCATCTCTTAAGCTGGTTACAAGGAATTAGCTTTGATGAAATCAGTCAAGCTATGCCAGTTTACACCAGTAGAAGATATAGAACCATATTTTTAGAGAAGCAGTAGAAGCTGCTGCTAATGGGGCTATTTCACAAGAGCAAGCGCAGGAACTGATTTCCCACCCTGTGGTCCTTCCATTGTTCCCATCATGTATTGTCTATGGGAGAGAAATAGTAGGGCTTTCTGTTTTAATGTTCTGTTTCACTCTGGTTTGTGGTTTGTTTGGAACATGCTATCCCTGCATGAATGTTGCTTTGATATTCTTTGTAAGTTGCCTAGAGGTCTTCGAAAAGTTAGACACCAACAAAGAAGAAGTTGCATTCATTATTATTGTTTTCTTATTGTTTAATCAAACAAGGAGAAAGAGTTTAAAAAATGAAGGAAAATTATCTTCTTTTCAGTAAAGGATTCAACCCTGCATCTGAAAGAGGGTATGAAAGGACAGTTAACAGAAGCATCTTCGGCAACGTCCAAGGCTTACTCTGTGTATAGAAGAGAAATGGACCCAGAAATAGATCTTATGGGCTCGGGAACAGATGCTGCAAATGCAGAAGAGAAGTCCACAGAAGAAGCAGTCATGAGCCCTACCATTGCAATCATGCAGCCAATCTTGAGATTTCTTCAGCTGCTGTGCGAGAACCACAACCGAGAGCTTCAGGTAAAGTGTTCTTGAGTTGAGCTCCAAAAGAAGTATTCCAGGAGCTGGAACTTCATAAGAGTGAAAAAAACATGCCTGTGCCTGGCTCTTGTTACAGGATAGGGTAGACTAAAATGTTGTTCTCCTTTTGGTCCAAGGGATAAAATAACCCTCTTCAAGAACCACTTCTATGCTCTGGTTGAGCTCATGTTTATGTCCTCAGAATTGCTTGTGGACCACAGCATAGGCACATGGAATTGAGAGGTTTCTAAGTGTCCCCATTAGTACAGTTTCTGTGCACAAATGGTGGATCACTTACCACAGACTTGAAAGACCGCAGGAAGTTTCTGGGCAAAGTTTGGGTACTGCTCTTTTCCCTAGGTATTATGATTGAAGGCTTTAAGATGCTACATGTGGCCCTGCTATCAGTTCCTCTGGTAGAAATTACTGTCCCCATAGCAACCTTTGCAAGATTAATTTTCTGCAAATATACCTCAGTGCCATGTCCAGCAACCTCCCCTAAAGCAGTATTGGGGGTGGTTTGAGCTACGCTACCATTCTGTGGTGACACTGCCAAGGCGCAGTCGTAATGTGCCACCGTACCTGCTCAGCTGTGGGGCAATGAGCTTCCAAGAGAACGGTTGTAATAGATGGATGGGGGCAGGTATGCAGGACATATATAAGACATTTAAGGCTGGTACAGATGTTTGCAAAGCTCACTTTCCTAAGCTCTCCTTTCTCTACTGATCCAATCAGATAATAGTTCTCATCTGCTGCACTAAGATGTAATGTATTTTCTACAGTGTAGTGTATTTCAGTACCTAAGGTACAGTGGTCATATGGTTCTAAATTGTACCCTTCAATGTTTTAATTAAAAAAACCTGTTTGACTTGACTCTAATGCGCTCTCTTTTTTTTTTCTCTGTTCCTTTTCTCCATCCACCAGAATTTTTTAAGACATCAGAACAATAAAACAAATTACAATCTTGTTTGTGAGACCCTTCAGTTTTTGGACTGTATCTGTGGAAGCACAACAGGTGGGCTGGGCTTATTGGGGCTTTACATCAATGAGAGGAATGTGGCTCTTGTGAACCAGACGCTGGAAAGTTTAACTGAATATTGCCAAGGTCCATGCCATGAAAACCAGGTAGGGCTTAAATAACTTCTGGATGAAGAAGAGTATACCTGAATATATGGTATCTGTGTGCTTATCATAAACACTTCAGTGTTCTTAATAACATACATTAACTTGTAACTGCTATGACTAGGCTTAACATGTTTCAAGCTTTCGTAAGTCCTGAGCAATCCTTTTAAGTCAGAACTCAAAATAGTCTCTTCCTGTAATATGTATGCTTAAGTGGAGGGTATCCAGTCCTTTTGGAGAGAGTTTAATATCTTATGTCAGTGGGTCCATGGCTTAAACCTCACTTTGTGAGACTGGATTTTGAGTCACAGTTGTTGGAAGTACATTGCAAACACAATCTTGTTTTCTTCGTTTTCAGACATTTTGCCTTTGCTAGTGTTTATGTAGGTTGCTAACGTTTACTTTCCTTAATTCCCGTAACTGCCACAAAGTTTAACTTACTGTACTACCTATCAGCATCTTTAATTATCAGTAGTGAAAGGGATGAGTCTAAAGACCGTGCTTCTAATCTTCTGTGCCTTACTTGATGCAGTCTTTTTAAGTCATATAGCTGTGACTTTTGGTAGAAGTCTCTTTAGTGGCATGCTGAGGCAGTACAGAAAGGTAAAGAATGTAGTTACATGCTGCTATATTTGATCTGAAGAGAACTGTAGTAGTTGTCACAGTGGATGAAACTGCAGAATTCTTAATGTGGATTAGCAATGGGAAGGTTGCGGTGGGCGAAATTACAGAGGCAATCTATTCTTGATAGTAGAAATAGCTGAATAAATACATGCAGTATTAATGCTACTTCATTAATGTGCACAAATTCTGCAGTTTTAGCTTGTACCACCTTTTTTCCAGTTGTGTACTTCACTACTGGCAGTGTTGGGGTTTGTTCTGTACTACACAAGTCTCCCTCAGCACCTCTTGTGGCACAACAGCTTTGGCTCGGAGGTCCATTGCTGTTACAAGGTCTTTCAAGCTCTGGGTCCTTGTTTTGAAATTTGCTGATGTGCGTATTCTCTTTCTCCCCTACTCTGCCCATCCCATCTCCCTCTTTTTTCCCCTCCTTCCCTCCCTCTCCTCACTGCTCCGACTCCCTTCTCTTATTTTACAGACTTGCATAGCCACCCATGAATCTAATGGGATTGATATTATAATTGCACTCATCTTGAATGACATAAACCCTCTTGGCAAATACTGCATGGACTTGGTGCTTCAGCTAAAGGTACAGTAAATGTAAATTTGTTTATTTAAATTTGAGTAATAATAGAAGACATACCTGTGCAAGAGCTCTAGGCAACCTGACATTTACTTAATCTTACCATAGCATAATATGCTCAGCAGCCTTTGAAAACAAACGTTGCAAATGAATTCAGCTCAGCTTCTGAATCCTTATCAGACCCTCTACCACAGGCCTTTTGACCCACTGTTGTGTTTGGGAGTATACCTGCAGCTTTTTTTAAAAAAAAAACTTATCAGACATGACGTAGTTAGCATGAAGAGGCTATATTGTGGCCATAAAATCTCACAGGATTGATAAATAGCAGCACTGTACGGACATGTAACAAGTCACGCATTGTCCGTATATACTGAACTCTTAAAATATTACTTCAGGAGATGTTGTGAAAAAAGAATAGTATATCAGATGACCTGTAATGTCAAATAAAGTTGAAAACAAGGTTAAAGTAAATCGTCTTTTATTTCCCTTCTCAGTGTCCTCTGAGGGGGAGGACAAAGTGTAGAGTGGGAGGGTGAAGAGTAGAGTGGGAGGGCTTGTAATTTTATTTTGTGTTCTGTGGAGAGTTGGATAGGCTTGTAGATAAGTTTCTCCAGTCTGTGTGCCATTGCATGCAGAAAGGAGCTCTGCAGTTACACTGTCTGCCAAGTAGGGTAGAACTTGTCAAGGAGGAGCCTTGAGTTATTGCCTTTTCTTGCCTTCCAAATGAAGTATTTCCATTGCAGATGGTCTGTTTCCTCCCCAAAACCAGCAAATACTTTGTGGTAGCTGCATTGCATCATACTGGCAACGTTATGGATGTCTAATAAAATAATTAATATAGCTATATATCATTTACAGTGAAACATTGCATCAACAGTGCTTTACACATGATTTTAACACCTGTAATTACATTTTTGAATGGCAGTGTAATTCAGGCCCCCCTCAAGCAAAACACTTAAGCAGACTTTTAACTTTGAACATGCAGATAGTTCTTTTGAAGTCCAAATTTCAGTCTCTGTAAAGACCTAGCTACAGTAACTCCAGTGCCATTTTCATTTGCCATTATCATGAAGCTAGCAAATACTTGTAGAACATCTTTTCTATGTAATAACCAAAAATGGAGTTTGGAGACATTGCTGCAAGGACCGGTTTGGCCCTATTCATAGGAGGCTATATATGTCTTACTATTACTTAAATAGCAAAAATTGTGGTGAATGATACCAAAGGTTCAAACTATGGAAATTATTCTGATTTTACAGAATCACTGAGAGGTGGTTCGTTTAGGTTAGAAGGGACACCTTGAAGTCATCTTGTCCAACCCCCCTTGCTCAGGAAGGGTCAGCTAGAGCAGGTTTCCCAGGACCGTGTCCAGTTGAATATCTCCACAGTTGAGACTCCACAACCTGTCTGGACAACCTATTCCAGTGTTTAATCACTGTCACAGGAAAAAAAGTGTTTTCTTGTGTTTAGATGGAATTTAACGTGTGTCTTAATCTGTGTGCATTGCCTCTTGTCCTCTCACTGGGCACTGCTGAGAGAAGTCTGGCTCCCTCTTCTTCATTCCTTCCCATCAGCTGTTTATACACATTGATAAGATCCTCTGAGCCCTCGCTTCTCCAGCTTGAACAGTCCCAGCTCTCAGCCACTCCTTATATGAAAAATGCTCCATTCCCTCAATTGTCTTTGTGGCTTTTTGCCGGTCTTGTTCCAGTAAGTCCATATCTTTCTTGTACTGGGGAGCCCAGAACTGGACACAGTGCTGGGCCAGATGTGACATCAAGAATTAGACCCAAATTAAGAAGTTGCTGGTTTTTATTTTGAGTGACAATACATCAAAATAATATAGCACTGAGTTTACCAGGTAATGTTTAACATTGGCAGTCTGTCAGTGTTCATAGGCAACTCTGAAGTTGCAAATACATAAATTTTGTGGTGAAAATTCAGAATGCAAAGTATATAGGCCCACACACTTACACATACAAACAAGCTCAGACACTCTTTTCAGGGAACATTATATGTTAAACTCATATGCCCAACCAAAGCAAAGGCAATGCAGAATTGTATTTTCCCATGCCATCTTAATTTAACTTGTTTTGCACTTAGTTTGTGATGTGATATTTATTTACATCTTCAGGGATTATATTTTTTACTGGACTCCCGAATCATTTAGTGAGCAGGGTTGATCGTATTCACTGAGTGCACAGATGGCAAATTTTCTGTTCTACCTCTTGCTATTTTGAGTATGACCCCCTGGCCTTCCTTACTGACTAGTATTTAAGCCCTGGCACACAGTGTGACCTCAGTATCTGCCACTCTGTATAGTGGCAGGATGAAGAGACGTTGTCAGTTTAAGGGCAGAGAGAGTCTAATACAAGTATCTTTTTGGCTTTTCTCACAGCACCATACTCTGCCATATCTAGTTGCTTCACACATTAATTTGTTTTTCCAAAATTCCTATGAGGAGATGAGATGGGAACTCAGGTAAAGAGAAATGAAGGCCAGCAGTACTTTGGGCTGTCCTGTTTGTAACACCTGGGAACTGATTTTTCACAGTACCAGTGTGTTATGAAGAACTTTATACTATATTTTCCAAGTAATGGACCTCTCTTTCTCATTGATACCTGGGAATGGAAATCAGATCCTAAGGTCTCAAAGCATGCAGAAAATGAGGAACAAGTAGTCAAATGAGCATCTCAATGTCAGGTGCAAGTGATCAGGGAGAAAAAAAAACTAGCGCATATACCTGCCTGCTATAATTCTAGGCTATGGTATGCCACTTTTGCTGAGTCAGTAGCAAGAAGGTGGCTTGACAGTAGACACGAAGTCCTACTCACCCTCTACCTTTCCTCACTTCCTGGAAGCTGCAGCGGGCTTCTCTCCATCGCCAGGGTTGTCTGCACTGAGAAATAGCTTCAAAGTCGTCCTCACCCATGAGTGAGTAGACTGGTGCCTTCCTTCACTGTATCCTCCCCTTCCTTCTCAAGCTACCTGGCAGCCTGCCTTGTCCCCTTCCCTCCTCTGCAGTTTGAGATCCTACCAATGCTGCCACAACTGACTCGGTCACCACTGTAAGGGGAAACTCCAGCAGAAAAGGAAGCATCCAGTTCTTCAGAGCAGCACCCTGTTAGGAGTCTTAATCAAAATGCTCTCTTTTCTCTCCACCTGGTCTGGTTCATTGTGCACATTAAACTTCTGCAATGTAGGTTGCATGGTAAAGAGTCTGACTAGACCTTTCCAATGGACAGTCCTGATTTGATTTTGGAGCAAAAGCAAAGGGGAGCTATGGAGGAATTCATATGGAGTCCTGCTCTCCTTCAGCCAGTCCCAGTCTCGTCTTTTCTTCTCATCTGTTTTTCTTTGTCCTTACCTCATTCTTGCGTTGGCAAGCCTAGGCTCCTCTCTCCTGGCTTCTCACTCAACTCCCAGTCTCCTGTCCCAGAAGGTCCTAGTTCCCCTGTCATGTATAAATCCTCGTTTTATTAATCTACCTTCCTTCTGCAACTGACTTCTCATCCTACAGTCCTCCAGCTGGAGGTGTTCAAACCTCAGCTTGACCCAGCCCCAAGCAACCTGCTTTGAGCAGAGGGTGGGACTGCTGAAAGCTTAGTCCAGAGGACAGCCTCGTAGGCGTGAGTTTGTGATCCAGCCTGCCTGGTTTTGTGATTCTGTGCCCACCAAGAAGAAATTCTGTGGATTTTAGCTATGAAACTAGCAAGTTTCTACAGTATAGTATTCAAATTGTAATTTAAAAAATGATTATGAGTTAGACAAATATGGCTGGGTGTCCTGGGACTACAACTTGTATGATGGTGTTATCTTGGCCTCTAGTGCTCCAAATTTTCAGCTCTGCTGTCAAAACTTGGAGATACAAAGGATGCTTAAAACAGAAGTTGCTTGAACATACAGAGAATAACATCTTCCTTTTTGCCTCAGTCCCAAAAGCAGCTGAACCCTTTTCCTCCAAAATTGCCCATACTAATTGTCCGAGGCACACCCTCGCTGTGAGACGTTTCAGTTTGAGTTGCTGACATCTGGCAATAAGCATCTGAGAACCAGGTTGTATGGTGGGTTGAGAGTTTTACTGGCCCCTACCTGTATTATGGGACTGCGGTCTACTTCCAAATGTTCAAACAGCTTGGTCTGTAATGGGGGATGATGAGGGGATGCTGCGGCAGGTGAACCAAGGCAACCATGCTCTGCCAGAAAGCAGTCAAACCTCCGAAACCGTTCTTCCTCTTCTGTTCACAACTACTGATGTAACTGGCAGACAGACAGGTCTCTGAAGTCTAAGGCACTACTGGATTACTGCTGCTAAAGTTCATGCTGTTTAATCCTTGGGAGGGGTCTCGGTGAAAAGCAGCCGGTTGACAAAGTAAAAGCCGTCTTTATACATTCCACTATATATAGTGGAACAAAATTCCAGGAATGTATGAAAACATTTTATTTTATAGCCTTTCAAATAATAACCAGTCAGACTTTATAAAAACCAAAGGGGAAGGAAACCTGCCTCAATGGTGAAACCTTTCGTGTAATACATTTTGTAATTACTTCTATTGAGTATTGTTTTAACAGAAAGCCATGGCAAAAATTGCTGGATGGGGAATAAGAAAGGAAAATGGAATTTCATTGCTTGTGCGCAGTATAGAGCACGGCTTTGTATTTAAGTAGAATATTTTTCAACATTTAAAATGCTTTTTCCAATCTGGCGTGCAGGGTTAGTTAGCCTTACAGTACACTGACATTAAAATGGGAGGAAAAATCGTATTAAATATGTCCGTAAAATAAAAGATGCAAGTTTAAAATACTATCTGTAAAAAAGTGGTCCTCGTAATCTCAATTAAAACAAGTGCAAGGGTTGTTAATTGATGAAATAGATTTAAAATTTGCATTAACTTGGTTTTGTATCTCTAGAACAATGCCTCCAAGCTTTTGCTGGCTATTATGGAAAGCAGGCACGACAGTGAGAATGCAGAAAGAATCCTTTTCAACATGAGACCAAGGGAACTGGTGAGAAAACTTCTGAATATTCATAAATCTTTTGGCTGAAAAAAAAATCTGTCATTAAAACATTTTTTAAATGATCTGCATCTAAGCTGCAAAGTGTTGGCAGCATATAGTGACACAATGTATCAGGATAGTACTAATTCACGAAAAGTACTTTAAAGGATCAAGCATGCATGATTTCAGTCTTTACAACTTCATTATTTTTATCCGTTCCAAGCACTTTTCTGTAATTGTTTCCTAACTAAATTATCATACTCTGGTAGACTGTCTTCAAGTACACTTTGTCAGGGGCTGGCAAATTAAGCTTGTACAGTTTGTGAAACAGTGCTAACAGAAATGTGTGTGTAGACATACAATATATATACGTATGGTTTTTATATATATATATGTATGTATGTATGTCTTATGAACAAAGAGAGTTACAAACAGTTGTTGCTGTATTTTGGAACAACCATGATGCTTGTGTAGGTCTCCAGGAATTTTAAATAGGTTGGAAATCTGGAGAAATTGTTTCCAATACATTTGACCATGTAACAACAGTGATTGAAAAACTTATTTTGTGGGGAGATCTGTGGGCATCAGCCCTGCCCTTAGGCAAATCCCAGTGGCCTGCTGATTTCGGGGCATCATCGCTAAGGTGTCATGTCAGCACGATGAGGCCATCCCCCAGGTACCACTGCAGGATAATGTCCTGCGTGGGGAACAGAGAATTTCCCCTCTGTTGGTCTGTGAGAGGCTTTTGAATATTTTGGAATTTCCCCAGCACCCTGCCCACATCTGTATCTTCCTGTCCTTTTTGGGTTTTGGTTTTTGTTTCTTTTTCCTATTAAACTGTGTGGAGGACACTTAAGTGACGTTGCAGCCTGCTCTAGCCAGAGGGAGATTGTGGCTGCACTCTATGTGCTGCACAACACTACCTGCTGTATCTATAGATCCATCTTTGAAAGCATTTGTGAAAATACCTGCTCCCAAAGGCTCAGCATTCCTGTTCCTTTCTCATGATGGCAGTTTTTCTGATGAGAAATATAACAGTTTGGTGCTTCATAAATACTTCAAGCTTGTCTTTATTCAGAAAGTGTTTCTCAGACTGCTCGCTCTTCTTGCAGAACTGCAGGGCACCCATTCAGGCTTGAGCTGAACAAAGCGAGTGTGTTCAGACACAGTGTGCTTTTTCCCCAAGAATGACATTTATTTCATCTCTCCCTGGTTGGGTTTGTGTTAACAGGTGGATGTGATGAAGAATGCGTATAACCAAGGCCTCGAATGTGACCATGAGGAGGAGAACGGAGATGATGGCATCTCCCCCAAAGATGTTGGCCATAATATTTATATTTTGGCACATCAGGTATGTCTTATTTGTTGTGTGACTGCTTCCAGAAAATTGTTACATGGTTAAACTCCACATAAAACCTGCCTGATCAAAAAGGGGAGTTCTCCCTTCTTGTGATTTCTGGCTCATGTTTGTGTACAACAGGAATTTATCTGGCAAGTTGCTGAGAGCAGGACAAGCAAGCAGGCTCACCATATGTGTAGGCACTCTAAGGGATTCGGTAGGCTCTATTTGTGTGAAATAACGATGCAGAGCAAAACGGTTAATGTCCACTTAGCTTTGTCATCTTTTAACATTAACAGCTCAATTATATCAATCAAATCATAAATCATGTTATCATTATTGGTGTATTTTAAATAGTAGCTTCAGTTGTGATACCAAGTGAACTTAAATTGAGAAGATTCATATTAATTTAGATATATTAGTTAGCTAGTAGGAATAACTGGACCTTTTTACTGTTTTCTGCTTTCAAATTATGTTGTAGCGCACTCGGGCTTTTTCTGATCACTTTTGCTTCTCTGCTGGTAAATGTAGAATGTACGCTGAAGGTTTTTGTTCCATGGGATATTAGTTCTTCAGAACGGTTGGTTTCAAAAGTAGTTTGTCTTTCAATTATATTAAGAGTATTGAAAAGATTTTTTAAATTAAAAAAGTAAAGACCATATATTTCTTGATTATGTCACAAATGATAGCATTTGCTATTTCATATAAGGGTTAAATTTTTAAAAAATGTTTTTAATAAGTAGGAAGAAATAGACAGACAGGGATAGGGAGTGTTCTACATTCATTATGCTTATTAAGGGTTGTTAGGAATTGAATACTCAATGGAAAAAGAAATGAAAGCGATCTATAGTTACACTATTATTACGCAATGTTTCTTTCAAGCAAAGAATGCAAAGCCAGTTACTAAGTTATGCTCGTGTGCTTGCAGCACATTTAAATAAGTAAGTCTTGTTATTATGTTGTTGTTTTGGTTGACCGTGTTCTACTCTTGTGCTCTATGTAGGACTGTACATAAGATACCCATCAAAGATGACAATTTTTAGAAAGCATCTGTAGCTCTTTACCTTGTATGACTATTTACTCCTTGTATGAATGCTTATAATGAAAATTTAAATGCCTGCTAAATCAAAATGTTAGTATTATATGTCTTCTACCTACAGTTTGTTTTAAATGACTTAACAGGGTTTGTGACAACGGAAAATAAGTTTTGGGGAGTAGAATATAGGCCTGAAACTATATATGAAGTGACTGCTGGGGTCGTTTTACAAAAAAGGTCACCAGCAAGGGTACACCAGCTAGCTGAGGTGTAGATTAAGCTCTGTCTTTAGATACGTATTCAGGGTGCTGGGGAGGTCCATGGTGCTGCTCCACAGCTATTCCAAATGCTTGATCCATAGTCAGCATTGTGGTTGCATAAGACTGGATATTTTTACAGCAATATACTGAGTTCCTTCCTGTTCTGTAGAATGTTGTATGCTGTAAAAATATCCATCTTTCTACAAAAAAAGGACTGTTTTCCTTTTCTTGCATTTCTGTAACACAGTACGTGTGTGTGTTAACAATAGCTTTGCACCAATGTCAAGCCCCATTATCAAAATAAAGCAATGGAAGGGCAGGCAATTTGGGGCCTTTCTCTCTCCTCCACTAATGAAAAGCTATGATTCTTGGCACAAGACTGCTGATCTTTGACCCCAAACTCTTTCCATGTGTGCCCTTTCGTTCGCCCTGGGATGGGCAGGATACGAGCAGGGTCCTTCCTCAGTAAGGCCATTGTTGCCGGGTTCCTTTGCTGGCTCCACTCTCCGAACACCCTCTTATGCTTTGCTGTGTCGAAGTGGCTTTTTGGTGCCTGGGCCTTCTGCTTGGCTTAGCTGTCCTGATTTACATAATATTTCTTTGCTGTGCTCCTTACAGTTTCACAGTTCATCTGACTTATTTTTTTCTACAGCCAGTGTGGCTCTTCAGTCGCTTCCCTGACACTGGCTTGTGACCACTTGCTCTAGTTACAGCTTTTTGGTCCTCCCTCTCTAACAGCAGAATCAAGACCAAGAGTTCCTCTTTTTGCTGTTACAGCCCTCAAACACAGACAGTTTATTTTGAGGAGCTCAGACTTTCAGTTTTTGTCGTTGCACTTTTCAGGGCGATGGTGGGTTCTGCATTTTGCCACCACTACATCCTTCCTTGCCCTTCCTGTGGTTGATTTTACCAGAAGCAAAAGGCATTCTTGTAAATGTTTGACCTGCAGTGTGTAGAAACTTATAAATATGTCACAAGTAAGGCTGAGATTTCTGTTACTAAATCTCCTTTACAGCCTCCCAACCCCTACCCCAAATGCATATGCAGGCACACGTACGCAAGTGATGTGAACACTTGTACATCACACACACACAGGTGTGAGGACACAGCAGTCTGGGACATGGTGGCAAGACACTGACTGTTAAATCTGCCATGTCATGACCGTTATCACGTCTTTTCCACATGTTTCTCTGTCCTCTCTTTTCTTTCCTTTATTTCTTCATCTTCCTCCAGCCTGCCACGTGCCATAGTTGTGCTGCTTCCCCTGCACTGACTCCAGGCTGTCTGGACACTGCTGCTCCTCACTTTTCCCAGTCAACGTATTATGAGCAGAGAGGAGAAGGGAGCACCCCTGAGAGAAAGCAGAACTGACTTACCCATGAGGAACTACCCTGAGCTGCACCCCCATCCTGCAGCCTGCCTTTGGGGCAGGGGCTCCTTCCAGATGTAGCTCTTCTACAGCCGCTTGTGGAGGAGTGGCACAAACTGGTGCTTGAGGTCACACCCTGGAAAAATAAGCCTATTATTACTAGATAGAGAGCGTTCACAATTCTCTTGAAAATCCACGGAAAAGATTCTCTTTTCTTTGTCTTGTTCAAATGCCGTACTCAGAGCTGAGCCTTGAACTTCACATTGCTAATTTCTTACAGTAGTCTGGGGTGAATGCCAGTGGTACGTTATGGATAGGTCCATCAGCTGTTATACCTCTTCTTTTCAAGCCTCAGTCAAAATAAATTGGTGTGGTATTTTTATTGCTGTCCTTTTGAAAGACCATGTTAAAGCAGGCTACACTTTATTTTACAAAGTTAGTAAGGCTGTCCACAAAGAGAATTCATCTTGATGTGATGTCTCTGTAGAGATTACAAAAGCTTTTGACATAGTAGCATGAAAAAGTTTCATACTCAGTCACTTCTTATGTGCAGAAGCATTAGTGTAGGAGAATCAAGTTTTTAAGTGGCTCCCCAAAAAAAAAGAAATCATAAAAGGCTAAAGAAATCCTCTGGCTTTTCAGGTGACTGCTTGATCTTGCTACCTGTTAGTTATAACAAAGTACAGCAGTAGTTTGTAAACCAAGAAAAGCTTTCTTGGAGTTAGTAGTATTTCTGTGAGGTTCGTGTCCCCTTTACGTTTATGATGAAGTAAGATAAGGCACTAGTTATAACCACAGGCTATTGTATTTTGCATGCATGTGTATATTTGCTTCTGTTAACAGAAAATACTTTGGGGTGTTTCTCTGTGTTTTTCAGCTAGATGCAAATTGTCTAAATCAGGCATGAAGCCCAAGCTAATACACTGTACCTTTCAACAGGGGCTTTATTCATGAGGCTCAGAAGAACATGAAATAACTTTACATAGCTTCTAGTCAGCTTGCAGCATGGGAAGAATGCACTTTTATCTGCCTGTAGAGCTGTGTAGACATGTCCTTGATCTAGAGGGATGTGAGTGGGTAGGGAGTAGGGAAACAAATTGTAATACTGTAACAAAATTTTCAAATTTGCAGTGCCGTGTGACTTCCTCCATCCGGTTCCTAAAGCTGTTGCAGGAGTATAGGGGTACTGATCTAGTGTGTCACCCCTTCCATGATGCGTGTTCTGTGCTCTCAGACTAGCAACATGTTTACTCAACTGCACTATTTTAAGCGTATGCTGGAGAGGTAGCATAGGTCTTGGAATTCCACAATACCTTTGTAACCTCCAAGTAAGTAGAAGGTTTTTGGTTGATTTTTTTTTTTTTTAATGAAGTTAAGCTAAAAACTTATTTAAATCCCAACAGAGTACCAAAACTACTTATTTTTATATACTTTCCTGTGGCACCAAGACTTAATGAAAAATCATTTCCTCCACCCCATAAGATTAAACGAAATTAACGCTGCTTGATAGCAGTGCAGGTATACAGCATAAACAAACACAAGCTTGAACCAGGCTGTCTTCTGATAGACTAACACAGCTGGAAGTGTTCTTCCATTTATAAATTCTGAAAATAAACTGAGGGAAAAGAGGTAGGATTTGCTGTGAATTGTAAGGTTCTTGCTGCAGGTACTACTACACATACTATAGCAATTGGACATCATGAGTAAGTCATGCTCCTTCCTCCCTGGTGCTATTTTTAAATGGACTGAGCAAAATAAGTCATTTGTTAATATATTAATAGCAGAATCAAGATTTCTTTATCAAATTTGGCAAGCTTTATCAAACTAATGTCTTATTGCCATGTTTACTTAATGCAGTATATTGCATATTAGTGTACACATGAAGAATATTTGCTAACTAGGCAATTAAAATGGTAATAATTGATAGCATGGATTTATAGTTTGGGAGTAGGGGTACATGCTGGCCATTTTTTAAAAGTTACTATTTTTGACATTTGAAATAGGACTGGTTTGATAATGAGACTTGGATATGATCTGTTCATTAAGGAGAAACTAAAGTCAGTTTTAAAAAAATTAGCTATCCAAATATGTAAAATTCTAAGAAGCACAAAATCTTTTGTTTATGTGGGTTTCTGCTTAGCGTGTCATTCTATATCTTTCATTGGGTTTGAGTACAGCAAAGGCTGGGACCACCTTTATTTTCCACATCAATGCTGTGCCTAGAACTGCATGATTCTGGGACTCTTATACAGCAGAACAAATAAATGACAATAATAACAGTGGTTTCAGAAAATTTTAAAGAATTAGTCTTCTTTATTATAGGATTTTGGAGCAGTTAAAAAGCTTTTGTTAGTTTTGTTTCCCCTTCTATTAAAGTAGGTGGTATTACCTGATGTTACAGGTAAAGACACCAAGCCAGAAGCAGGTATAGACAGCAAGTCATTAGCTGTCACGGGAAGCGAATACAGCTCGCTCGATCCCCAGTGCTTTGTTATAACTGCTACATTGGGTTTCCTCCTACACTTACTCGATCCCAGCTACTTTACTAATAAGGAAAATTGGCATTTATAGGGTAGTACAGTTGAGAAGTGCATATTCACTGAGCATGTTAGTACTCCAAGAGTCTTTTAAAGAGATCATGCTAACGTGTATTTTTCAAATAAAATTTCCTGTGCTAATATTATGGATTGTTAAGGCAAGAAGAGCTTTTGTAAAATAATGGATACAAGTGTGTGCATGTGTGTGAGAAAGGTATTGTAAAGCTTAAATTTTTTTGTGGGTAGTTAGTTTTGGTGTTGTAGCTTGGAATAGCTGCTGGTTTTCCTTCATTTAGCTGTATTTTGACATTTACACAGGTGAACTTAGACCTTGGTCCTCCTTTTCCCTTGTGTTTGTGTGTGTGCATAAAATAAAATACATTTATTAAAACCTATACTGTAAAGCAAATGTGAATACTTGTACCCATCCATTTGTCTTGACCCATGTATCATTCAAGTCAGGTCAAGGAATTCCATGGCAAGACCTTGCTTAAAATGATGGGTGCAGATTTTCCATGGTGTAATGTATGGGGAATACAAGAAGTAACACTGTGAATGTATGCCTCCAAATGTGAGAGAGAATCGCTACATGTAACTTGTCCTTTAGTATGAGAAGCCAATGCTTTCTGAACTGGCTGGGTTGTCCCAGGCAGACAAAACAGTATTTTGTGTGAAGTAAGCGTGACTGTGATCAGGGATAAATTTGGGGTGAAATTTGACCCCTTAAAAAGAAATCTTGGTGAAGGTGGCAGAAATTAATTACTTAATACTGTGCCTTGACAAGCACCTTCTATAAGACACAGCAAAGAAACACCTGGAAGGCTATTTAGGATGGGGAACAGGTGGAACCAGTTACAACCCCCAGTAGCGTGCAGTGGGCATTAACTGGCTGAAACCACAATGTCATCGTTATACCATGGAAAAGAGATGAACAGAAGCCGAGTGGAAAAGTCTTGCAAGACCACCTTCACCCTTGATAGTAGTGTTGCCATTACTGGCCCACTTTTACCTAAAAGAGATCTCCCGGTCTTTGTGGGAGCTGAGAGTTCCCAGAGCGTTTTGCTCTAATAGGCAGGCTTATCCTCATCCAGTTGGGAAGCACTGGTTCAGTGAATTTTTAAGCTTGCTGACCTCTTTCTGCCCATCTTCTGGCTCAGGTGGATGCTTCGCTCAAAACCGGAGCTGTGGCCCATTAGTCCCATAAGTGTCTGTCTTTACAAAACACAGGTTGAGCCTAGGTTCTGCTGACAAAGATTTTGAGTTGATTCTGTTCCATGAGCAAAAT
Organism: Cariama cristata; assembly: GCF_000690535.1. Taxonomy (NCBI): domain Eukaryota; kingdom Metazoa; phylum Chordata; class Aves; order Cariamiformes; family Cariamidae; genus Cariama; species Cariama cristata. The sequence goes on from NW_009596556.1 coordinate 41,154, forward strand.
GGCTTCGTTCATTTGAATTTTTATACATCTCTGACTGGAACACTCTAAAAAAGTGATGTCTTTAGTGTGTGAGAATAGGATTTTGGAAAAAAAAAAACAAATACAAAAAGGTCTGAGCTTGTCTTGTGTAAATGGATGTGCTGTACCTGAACCACTGGTTATATTGAGTGAAAATACAGATTTGTCACATTTTGTGTAGCAATGACCATTTTCAAATTTGGCAGCTGATGTGAGCAAGCAGCAATTGGCAGGTATTATTAAAGATTGTCTTCCCAAGCACCTGATGGCAAATGGAGAAAAATACCATTCATACTTAAATAAACAATGCTTCCTTTTGAGGCCAGAAGATGATCAGATCTATCCTTTAGGATAAACCTGTCCTTCAGGATGAATAGCTGTGAGTTTGTGCAATAAGGATGCTCCCTTTCTGCAGAACGAGTAGAATTTTTCGGGCTAAAGAATGTCGGGTTTTGCAAGGCTTTGCTGAAGTTTGCAGGTTTTTAGGGTTTTTTTGTTTCTCTCCTCTTAACAGAGAAGCTCTTGCTGATAGCAGTGCCAAAACAAAGGGCTAATGGGGAGCAGTCCCAGGAACCGTGACTGTCAGGGGACTCGTATCCTTGGCTGCCAGACCTAAAACTTCTCATAGAACTTCTATGCTCCACATGTTGTTTTGTAGTTACCATCCTGATGAGACAGGCTATGGCATCAAAATGACACTGGCTAATTAAATGTCAGCAGAATCAGAAGCTGTTGCAAGGCTTTTACACTTAGATTGCCAAGATTGAAACAGAAGCCAATGACGCACATCACCCTCCTTGCAGCTCATTAGGATGGTATATAACTCTCCCTTCAGCCAAGTACAGTATAGAGAGACAGTATGGGGGCTGCCACAAGGGCTTGACACTAATGAGCACCTGAAAGATTAAACAAATGTCTGTGGCTGCTGTTAGGTCTCGGGTTAAAACCTTGGCAACTTGTCCTTCGATGTTTTCTTTTTCTTCCCTTCTCCTTGGAAGCATTCACCTCAGAATCCTGTCATGACTCTGATAGGGATCTGCACGGGGACCTCTGTTTTCCCTCTGGTGTCCTGTTGACTTAGGCTGCTAAGAGCTGCTAGGATTCAGACTAGAGCTTTTTACTGTAGGCTCACCACAAAGGTTTTAGCTTATTTTCATTTTTCTGGTTCTACTTCTCTAGGGTAAGATCAAGTGTCTATTATACATATGTGTGTGTTTTATTATATGTAATATTAATGAGGGTTATATCCTGTTTGGCTGTGGTGACTGTGCATTTCACTAGTGCACAGGTGGCCTTAATATTTCTGCTTTGTGGGTTTCCTCTTCTATCTTTAATTTCTGTAATCCTGTGTCCTTGTGTTTTGTGGTTTACAAGATTTTTTTTGTCATTGGGAAATATGTTGTATTGGTGTCGAGGCCCAAACGTTACACCAGAAGAAATATCCTTAAATGTCTGCATTGTGAAATCTTCACGTTAGTCTGTGGTTTTACTCTGAAAATTGGCTGTGGGACAATGACATATTGTTTAAGGCACTCTGTGCTCTTCAGCCTCTACTTGCAGTCCTGTGTTAGTTATAAACATACTACCTTTTTATTGCTATCTGAAGCAGCACGGGCTGGGGAGGATGACTTTAGTTCTCCTTTGGTTCTGTCTCACCAGCAGGGCAGTTACTTAGCTTCCCACTTTAAAAATAGGTCTTCATTTAGCCATATCCTCAGCTGGTCTACGTGGGAATGCCTCCATGGAAAGTAGGCAAGCAATACTGATATACACTAGTAAAGAACTTGACCTGTTGCCCTCAAACTATACTCTTACCCAAGAGCTCCTCACTTGCTTTTGGCATGCACAGTCTTTATTAACAGTGATGATATGTGGGCAAAAAAGAGGACTGCTTGACTTAAAGCTTTTCGATTGAAATTGCATGGAGGAGCGTTAAGTAGAATTAAAAATCATTTTACTTGTAAACTGAGTAAACTCAATCCAGAAACCATTGAGAGACAATAAATGTGGAACCACGCAGTGCCATCTTTACAAAGTCACTCTTCAAAGTAGACTGCACTTTCAGTTGCCCTCAACTACAGTGCATACATATTGTACGCTCAGAAGTGTATGTAATGTAGCTACTTCATTCAGATTGCAGCAAACTCCCCTTGTTAAGAAAGCGGAATGACACAAAGTGTTGAGTTGTAATAGTCAACTGTAGGTGAAGGCTTGCTCTGGAGGCAGAGCTGAGGCTTTTGCATTAGAGGTGATCTTCAGTGAACCGAAGTGCTGTCTGTCTTATATCTAAAGCACAACTAAAACATTTTACTCTAAGCTAGGAGGAACTTGCTTTGTTTGTTTTGAAGGGAAGTCAGGGTAACCTTGGAAATATCATGAAAAAGTGAAGTCTGGTCTTACTTAATATTATCAGAGCAGTTCTAATAGGCCTCAGATATCTGCATTGTGAAATCCTACACCTTAATTAAAAATGGGGAGAGGGGACATCTTCTGTAACAAAGACATACTTTCTAATCCCCCTCAATTGTTCAGTAGTCATTGAAGTAATTACAGGTTAACAAAAATAAAGAGCATTAAACAGAATGTCAAAATATGTCTGTTCCTCACAGTTGCTCAGCTTTAACTCTCATCTCCTCTGATGTCATAATTTGATTTGGTATCTCAGTCATCATAGAGTTTTCCAGAATAGACAAGATGTGAATTTGTAATCTACAAATAGGCAGAGCTACCTCAGTTGCCATCCTCTTTATTTCACTTATTTAACAAAATGCAGAAAACTGAAAATTGGGTCCACCTTGCACTTTTTCTGAGACAACTTCAAGAGTTACTGATTAGAAGTGTCCAGCTGTGAAATTAGGTTTAACAGCTGATTATGCTTTTCTACACCAAAAGTGAGGTGATCAGTTACTTATGACCACCAGTAGTTTTACAGAAGACCTGCACATGGATAAGCATCTAATCAACCTGGAGTTAAAGAAATGGGTTCTCTGCCGTTATGTCTGGGCAAGGATTTTCAGAATTTGTTTTATGAATGATGATCTGTGGTAGCCTTGAATGAACTTGGTCTTTCCAGCCTTTCCTTTCTATGAGCCTGTCTGCAGAGCACCATTTGGCTGCTAGTTGGTTGGGTAAAGCAGCATTATTTGTGAATGTCTGATGAGGAGATATGAAATGTTTACCCTTTTGCTCTCCTACTGGAAACTGTTACTTCATTAGTACCAGGTGAAAGTGCTCTCCTGAGAACAGTAGCCATAATACAAAGTTGGAAAGAGCAACTTGCCATTTTACTTTCTGTTCCCTCTGTTCCTATGCCCCTAAATTCTTTTTTTTTTAAAGATATTTTGCTTTGCTAATTGGAGGGTGAGGCAAACATTCAAAACCATGATTGAAAAAGCTGGAAAATGTCACCACCATAATTATTTGAAGGGAGACACCTCCCAATTCCTGTCCATCTCCATACTTGGTAACTACCCTGTTTTGTACCCCACAAAGTATATACGTCAGACCCCTGCAGAGATTAGGAAATGCATGTCTTTTGTGAATTTGGCAGATTGCAGCTTCGGCTGTTTACTTGCTGCTTTAGTCTCATATGTTTTTGACCCTGAATGACCAAGTTATGGTTTTCTGTGTGTTGTGGAAATACCTGTTGAAGAGGTGGGGTGCTAACAGGATAGGCTATGAACTGACTTTTTACTGTGCTATTGCTGTAACAACTAAGAGGACCATGCAATGGCTGTACTCAAGCGCTTGAATCATGGAGGCTGAGCCATGATACCAAGTTGCAACTGAGGGCTTAAGCCTCTTTAATGTACTTCATTGAAGATTGGTAGATGGCTTACCCCAACCTCTACAAGTGCTGTGTATGTACAGTGGCCGTTTTCCAAGCCCTACCTGCAGGTAGGAGAGCTGATGGGTATGTCATAGATTGGGTTGGTGAACTGCATCCAGCTTATGGGGTCACAGTGTGCAAAAGACGCCATGGCACTCTACTGCAAATGTATGAGATGAGACTTAAGGGTGCAAAAACACGAGGAGGGAGTCAGTGATGCAAGTCTCACACTTGAGGTCAGAGACTGAGCTGGTTTCTGTGTAGGCTGGGGACACCCTGCAGAAGAGGATGAGCCCATTCTGGAAGTATCAACCCATGAGTTAGTTTCTGCTCTACTCTTGGTGACAGAGGAAGGGGTGTTGACTGCCAGTCAACGTCTTCTAGTCTTATGGCTTATAGAAGGAAATATGTCCATACTTAAGACTTAAAGACTTAAAACTGTGGTTCACCTCACCACATTGCCACCAAAATAAGTCATAAGCAGTTCCTCCTTTTGTTTGTGCTAGCCTTTCTTTTCTTTAGAAGCCATATATTAGACAGTAGTATATAGTTATTTTGCAGAGGATCACTGTTCTGAATGAGAAACCTAGAAACTGAAGTGCTTGATAGCAAAAGGATTTTGAGAGTTCCTGAAAAGAGTATGCCATTCACAGCTCCCTTATCTCAGGTTTATGTATGTATTTTGTATGTATCTAAAGTGTTGGTGGCTTTTAGAGGTGAACAGTTCTCTTGCTGTGTGGATTTGAGATCCATCTACTTTCTGGTCTGTTGCTGGTTTTGATCTTTCTCAGGCTAGGTCTGTGCAATGTTGGTGAGCGTGCCAGTAAGGTCTTATTTTAGGTGCAGTGTTTTATTTGCCTTTCATAGAGGTTGCATGTGACTGGGATCTTCTTCCTTGTTATACTGTGAAGAAGACTAGTTGCAGTAACTCTGCTCTCTTTTTCTTCCTTTTCCATCAAACTTGCTTGTTATCTTCCCATAATCATGTCTGACACTTCCATCATCTCCTTATTTCCTTCCATCCTGTACTCCCCAAAATTTTGCTGACAGTAATCATGGGAGGCAGTCTACAAGTGCAGTTGTGTCATCCTGTTGGAACTCTCTGGATTGCATACTGCTGTCAGGGTCAGTATGGTTAGTGTACACCAAAAAACAAATGTGACCAATGTATGCATTGAGCTGGCTGGCTCATGTAGGCACAGCTGCCTGTGACAGTTTACATGTAGCCTGCAGAGATATTTCACACCTGTTCCCCTCAAAATAATTTTTTTTGGTTGCAATGCATTTTATCTAACCTGAACTTTTCCCCACACATACACTTTATTTTTTTGCAACTATTTTTGCCTGTGAAAGAAATTACAAGAAGACAAGTGGAAGTAAAGCTCATTGAAATATTAGCAAGTAATTTTGTCTTCTGCTGGCTTTCATCACGGATAAAAGAACAGCAAAACCACAGCAAAAATAGCGATAAAATTACTATGGGGGCTGCCAACATAATAGTGATAGAGATCACTTAACTGTGGTGGTTTCTCTTATGTGATAATGCCAAGGTGTCTTATTTCTCCCTTCCCTGTGAGGCAGATCACTGTTATCCACAATTTGTAGTGTGTACCATGTGGAGGCTGGGGAGGAGAGGTGGTGTCTCGGGGGTTACACGAGGCCATGGAAGACCTAGCAACAGAATCCAAAGCGTCTGGACCACCCAGGGCCCTGCTCATGTACCACAAGCCATCAGGGGAAGATTAACTCTAAACCCTTTTGGTTGCTCTGTACAATGTAATCATCTAAATGAAATCAATGAACACTTGATTTGAGAGTCTCCCATTGCTCCATCCCTGCTGTTCCTAATGTTTGTTAACAGATTGCTTTGTGGTAGAGTGCAAAGGTGCTGCTCTATAAAACTGTAATGACTTCTGGAAAGGAAGTTGCCCTGTGTATTGCAGAAAGCACCATTCAGTTTTGATTGGAACATGGGGAGTTGAGGAGTTGTTATTACTCTTAGTACAGCCAGTTGGAATAAAAATTTCTGCTCCTTTTTCCTTGCTTTCTCTTTCCTTGTTTACCGATGGAACAGGAGTGTTCTCATTTGCCCTGGGCAGGGAGCTGGCATGTAGTAAGGTCCTGGCACGCCAAGGAAGATCTTATTTTCTGTCTCCCATCCTCTTCTGTCTCTCACCCATCCTGTTTGCTACTTCCTTGATTTTGCTGTTTGCTGTTGTTTCTTGGTCCTTGGGGTTTTTCTTGTCAGTCCCCAGGCAGCTTTTTTATCCATTCTTGCTCTCTAAGGAGAAAATGAAGCATTTGGTGAGATGACTGGGGTTTCCTCTTGTGAGGGGGTTTGGTGGTGTCAGATCTCACGCTGCCTGGCTCCAGGAGCCAAGGGACTGAAGTGGGGAGGAAGAGATTGTGGCTGTAAATGAGCCCCAGCTGCACAAGTATGTTTGCCCAGCAAGGTGAAACTAATCTGAACACATGCAATTATTCTGCTGTTGCTGCAAGTTATATTTTGTCTTGTTTCTCCCTGGTGAAAGACCACCGGCCTTTGGGCTGGCAACCCACACTGCAATACGTCTGGTTACTGACAGGGTAGAGATGAAGACAATTCACAGCAGATCTATCAGATGTCATGCATTGGACGTCAGGTCTGTACAAACAGCTCTTGCCTCACTTTCCCCAAGGCCTGTAGTTCATGAACTTCCAGGACTGTGTAGTGGCCTCTCTGCCCTGACACGCTGGATGGGGCTGGCTGGCACATCAGAGGGTTGGCTAGTGAGCTGCTGCCAGGGCATGGAGTAAGGGCAGAGAGGGCACCGTGCAGTGCTTTAGCTTGCAAGCGCACCATGCATCCAATTCCCTCCCCAAAACGAGCCCCAGTCCCCAGCATGCTCCCAGCTGGTGCCTAACCCAGTGCCCTTTCCCTGTCAGGTGTGCCTGTGTGCCAGGTATCTCCTCCGTCAGATAACAGCCTTACTGCTGCCTTACAACTGTGAGAAGAAACTTGAGAAAACTGGTGATAAGATAATTTTTTTTTTAGAATTTTGTTTCTATTTTTGTAGATGTTTGTGATACTTCTTAATAGTAGTACTGTAAATATAAAGTATTTCAAGGCACAGAAACTATCTGTGTCTTTATTTGTGCTTCACAGCCAGTTATCCAGAGCTTATAGTAATACTCCACCAGCCTTTTCTAGAAAATCAGTTTAACATATTTGACACTTTGCCCGTGAACCGACTCTTCCGTGGAAACTCTGGTTGCTTACAGAACACTAAGCCTCACCCATTTAGATCCCTTTATACCATTCTATTCATAAAAAGTCACCTTTAGCCCCCAAGTTTGGCAGTCTCAAAACGCTAGAGAGTCAAATAGGTCTCACAGAATTTGGGGGTCTTCAGCCTGCTGTTTCTAGCTTGTATTTCTTGGACTCCTGTCCTTTTTTGGGCCTGAAGCAAAGCCTGGTGAAATCAGCAGGAGCTTCGACAATGATGTCAGCTGCGTACTGCGTTAGACCTCATGCCTCTGATGAGGACTGGGATACAGAGGAGACCCTTGCAGTTTACAAGTTACAACAAGTTACAAGAAGGAGTCTGTGTTTTACAGAGATTATGAAAAGTGGAGAATTACTATCTCTTTTCCTAGCAATTTTTCCACACGGGCACACATATGTACGTACGTATTTTGGCAAACCAATCTAGTATCCCAAGTCAGTGAGTTACTGCCAGGCTGATGACATGAATGTTCACAGCTTTAAAATCACTTTTTCTTTGAGAACAGTTAAATAACTGCATTTTTGTCTCAGGAAATCTTAACTTTAAAAAAAAAAAAAAAGCCTGCGGGAAACCCATATATTGTTAATTGCAAAAGATGGATCTGCTGTGGTTTTCCACACTGCTGATCATATATGGAATCTCAGATGACAAGCAGATCTGATTTTACAATCATGTTGTGTGGGGAGTTTGAACTTGCAATTCTGTCATTTATCTCTACTGTTTCTTTATTAATGTCTTCAGCATTCTTGGTCTGTCCTCAATCTTTCACATTTTGTACTGATGCTTTATTACAGTGTTTTCCAAATTTTTTATGTAAAAATTTTTCAAGATGAACAACAGTCCTTCCTCGCGAACTGACTTGAAAGCCAAATGATCTTTATTCATATAGCTATTGCCTTATACATCCGCTCTTTGGAAATCACTGTTCCATTGTATGCTATTGCTTCCTCGTCCCTACATGCCTTGATGAGTAGTAAAATACAGTGTTGACATTTCAAGTATTGTCTCTGGTGTGGCTGGTGGGTGGGTGAATGACTGAGAGAGTTTTCTCCTCAGAGGTGATTTTTTGGGGGTTCTTTGCAAATTCAGGCTCTAGGGATGGTTATTTTTTTGTATCAGTTACACTGGTCGTGCGTTTTTGAGCTTTGCTTTGCGAACATAAATGGGACTGTTCTTTTCATTACAACTGCTGTTGTCCCTGCCTATCCAGTGTCTTGTCCTCCAGCTGCCCCAAAAGATTTGTGCAGCACTTCACTTAACTACATAACAGGAGTGTAATATGAAAAAATGTCATTTGGAGCTTGCATGGCCTTTACATGCCAGTCACAAACTGTCACCTAGGGTGTATTATAAGTTTGGATAAGCTTTCCGTATTTTAGGTTTTCAGTTTGTCACTACATTGTTATTTTCATTGCTGTGTCTTTGATCTCACAAAAAACTCTGCGCTGGTCAAGGAGTCTGTTGACACAGTCCCCTTTGCCCATGTGGGCCTTTGAGCTCATTATAGGGCGAAGGAACAATCATGAAAGCAGGGCTTCAGAAAACATTGTCGTTGCCAAATAACATATCATTTCTAAAGCTGTTCTGTCTCTTACTGTGGGCCTCTGCTTCAGATATGAGCTTTCACAGGTTGCTGCCCACACCAGTCTTTCATTGACGTAGCTGTGAAATATTAGCAGTACTTATTATTGTGTCAATGTAGAGGGATCCATCCCACGTAGGAACTGCAATACAAGCAGAAAATAGATAGACCCTTTGCCCTGAGGTTACTGTTTGAAGATCTAGACTACAGAAGGTAAGTGGATATAGAGAGATGGGGAAGCAGAAAGAAATGAAGTTATGAGTGCTTATTGCCTAGCACTATTTCTGACACCTTTAGGTAGGTTTCTCTTCTGAAATCTGTTGTAGTTCCTCCAGCTTGGTCAGCCATCCCTGGTTGTTTCCGATGTGTCTTTGCTGGCAGCCACAATACTAGCACAGAAGATCCTGGCCTCCTCTTCAGATCATTTTGTCTGGTGCTGGTGTGAGGAAGCCCCAGCTGTACACACATCAGCTTTCCCTCTGTTCACACACCAGCACAGGACAGCCACTGCCTGAAAGCACAGTCTAACGAAGTATAATAAAGATGACTGAATACACACTGTTTTAAAGTATGTGGTTGCTATTGGCCTGAAACCTGATAGTGAAATATGCGCTGCATCAGCACTGTCTCAAATCACCATCAGTCTGTTAACACACTGTGCTAGGCAGTCCTCTCGCAGCTCGAGGGGCCTGAAGTGGTTTTCCCTTCTACTCCATGTGGTAAGGGAACTTCTGTTACTGATATTTATCGAGAGGTACTTTTACAAGACAGTTAAAAGCAATACCTTGAGATTTCGTATGGTTTACAAATGGCATTGCCAGTTCTGTATACAAATTCAAGTATGTTTATAGGAAGTTTTTTTTGTGGTATTAATGGAAGTTTCTGAATCTATATGTGTCCCTTTCTCCAAACTGGCGTAATTTTAATATGAGAAGAACTATCCATACATCCTTGACTTCTCATTTATTAGAATACTCAAAATCTTAATGGTTGACATTGGGGAAAATAGGATCGAAATACAGGCAAAGTTCCTCTGTATTACGGAAGATAAAAAAGGGGAAATATATTTGCTTCTGGTTATGCTAATTCATCACTCCAAGCAGAGTGTGATTGCATTCTGTCTAGTCAGTTCTCTTCTTTGTATCTTAAAGAAGAGATATAGCCAAAGTAAAGGGTATTTGGAGATGGACAAGGAAAATAATTGAGCCACAGAGAGTCTTCTGTTTGAGGAGGAATGGGAAAGATAGGGATTGTTTTAATTTAAAGAAGAGACAAATAAGAGAGGACGTGACGGTAGTGTACAGAATGATGAATGATACAGAGAAGGTGAATTAGGTGCTCTTGCTTGCCCTTTCGTAAGTACAGAAGCAGAGGGACATTCAATAAAGCTGAAAGGCAAAAACAGTAACACTGTTTAAAGGGATTTTTTAAGCAGTAACTACCTTGTTTCCACAAGCTCATCTTGTTTCTCCATGATGCTAGAGCATGTATTGAGGGGAATGCAAAAGACCTCTAGGAAGTGAATTGAAGTTGTCCTTCTGAACAGATGTTGTGCACATACTGCAAAGACTGCTGACTGGATCAGGTTGTCTGGCTTCTGTGAAGGAGAAGAACTAGTCAGATAGTCTTAAAGAACCCTTTTAGCCTTAAAAATAAGGGGAAGTTGCAAAAGATATAAACACGTGTAATGAGACTATCCATGCATTTGCTAGACAGAGTGAAAAAGAGACTATTCAAGGTAGAAATCTATTATTGATGGAAAGAATATTGCTGTGTGGTTGAACCCCATGTGATTTTTTTGTGTGTCTCCCTGAATATCTGGTCGTGACCCTTTTATAAAAGGCTGATGTTCTGCCACATTGGCTCAGGGCTCTGCTGTCAGAGCCAAGCAGTCTTCTGTCCATGAGGAAGTTGTAGGAAGTACGTTTATTCTTCCTGAATATTCCTTTCTGATATTCTCTTGCTTTTGGATATGTAATTTATTATTCAACTTTAATTAATAAGTTTGTATCAAGATCCAGAAGAAAATTTTTTTTGATCAGTGGATTCAGGGAACCTCAATAAATAGAGTAAATTGTTTAACGTCCCTCCCCCCCTCCTTAGATAAAAAGAGGATAGTGAGACATGTTAATAGCTTATAAATGAGTGAGATCACTTTCTGGTTAGATTATTACAATATCTGTTTAGATCCATTGTTACTTTTAGACTTGATCCCTGACATTCTTTTTGTAGATTTGCAATTCTTTTATAATTCCTCAGCATACTGCATTATTTCATGTAGTACAATCCTAATCCACCTGTGGTGATCATGACTTCAAAGCCCAGTTCCTGTGGTGATTTGGAGCGCTGTGCCTGCCTCGTTGTTAATGTCTGTGTCTAGTCCGTTGTGGTAATGTCGGTGTAGTGAGTAAGACCTGGATCACATCTGCAAGATAGCCTTTCCTTTCCTGCCTCAGTTTCCACCACCTTAAAATAGGTGAAACACCTCAGAATTTCTGGATGAAAGCCACTCACTATGATATAGGGAAAATTGCATTTTTAGTAGCATTTTCTCGTGTCTTGTAATTAGGTCTTTGTTCTCATTGACCTAAGGGGCATCATGAATGCATTTGCTGACATTCTCAGTATTAAACTTTGTGCAGCTATCGAGCATTTAAAATATTTACTATTCAACAAGAACAGATGTATTTTTTGGCTCGTGTAAAGTATATAATTTGTAAAAGTTTGTAGGAGATACATATTTGTGTGTTTGTGTGTGTATACATATGTGCTCTATATGTAAACTGTATGGTTAAAAATGTATTTGCCCACCACTCCAACTGTCTCTGAAATGGTTATGGACGTTATCTTGGCAGCCCTGAAATACCAATCTACAACTTGGTGAAGAACAGTTTAGCCATTTGAAATCGCAGAGAAAATTTAATTGTAAATATAATTACATAGTCAGAGGTATGCAAATTTTATGTCTAAACTTAAGTGAAAAGAAGCATTCCGTCTAATTTTTTGGCATTTGTCAAAAGCCCTTCAAAAACCATCTAGGCTACAGACTAAGCTGCCTTTCATAAATCTGAACCGAAGACTTGCTGCTGACTTTTTAAGACTAAATTATTTCTATTGTTCTCAAGAAATTACATTTTTGTTGTTATCTGTGAAAGAGCCCCACTGGGTTGAGCATGTAAGTATATGGGGGTGGGGGTAAGCAGGATTTGTGTTAAAGTGGAGATGATAAAACTGAAAACATAGCAGCAAGACATAAATCAGATTATTTTTTTCTTTTTCTAGTTGGCTCGTCACAATAAGACATTGCAACAGATGCTGAAGCCAGGGTCAGATCCAGATGAAGGAGATGAAGCCTTGAGGTATTATGCCAATCATACGGCACAGATAGAGGTAAAGAATTGCTCACTAGAAGATTGAATATGAGACAAGTTTATATCTTGTGCATGGTATATCACAGCTTTTTAAGCTTCTGTACAGCGGAGCTTATTCAAATGGTGTAGATTATTTATGAGAAGGAGAAGGTTGAATAATATGCTTTTGGCTATGGGAGAAAAAGGAATGCACCTATATTAAAAGTGGCTCCAAATAATTGTTTTACAGTAGCTTTCCTGTGTGTTACCAAACATGTTTTGTTAGGGAAACAATGACTGTGGATAGTAGCTGTGTCATGAAGTCAAAAATAATCTTGTATGGTACATCACTCAAATAAATAATCATGAGTTTCAAACTCAGTGATGCTAACTGATCAAATTAAAATTCTGGCTAGAGTACAAAGAGGTTTTAAAGTGGTGTAGATGTTCAGTATGGCTTTGTTTAAAAGACCGAGGCTTGGCCTAGTTCATCAGTTCTGTTCTCTATTTTAAACTTTACTCCTGCCATGGATTGGATTTAGATCGAGATCCACAGAGGTATTTAGGTTCTTAACTCTTATATCTGTTCCTGTGTTCTCACAGATTTCATAGGATTATAGGCATCAAGATAGGAGTTAGGAACTGTATGTAGTATCTCTAGTCCTTAGTAACGTTGTAAGAATTTCTATGGTGCAAAGGCAGCTGCTGTGAGAGACTGCAGGAAGAAGAGGCATCTGGCTCTCTCTTGGAAATGCTGTATCAAGTCCAAAATTGGCAAAGTATGAAAACTGCATGGTATGGTTGCACACAGCCCCAGCCTGAATCTGAGCCAATAATTTTACCTTTGGGGGCCTCCCAGGCTCCATCAGCATTGGACCTGAGCTTGCATGCCTAGGGACCAGTATTGATGCAAGCGCCTCAGGTCCGTATTGTTCTGGCTGCCATCAAGACAGGCCATGGCTGAGTCCTTCTCTCTTTCCCACCATCCTTTTTGCCTGATGCTGGTTACATTATCTCACCACAGGGTAGACGGAAGCTCCATGGCTGTGGTTGTCCAGAGGGCAACTCAGTGTTGCTCTTAACATATTTTAATACTCTGAGTGCTCCTGAGGTATCTCTTAGCAATTACGAGCTGAGTTAATTGGGTAGGTTGTAAATTCAGGCGTTAAACAAGCACTGTGGTCTGCTTTTATGTGGCAAATAGCTTCTTCCTGGTGTAGTTTCCAAAATCTCCTAAAACCTCATGGCTGCAGAGCCTGTTCCTCAAGCAGATATGGAGGCTTTTTAAATGTCATTCTGCAACACAGCACATGCAACTTACATGTTCGTTCCAGTCCTTGACAGAATTGGAGATGTGCTCTCAGCTTTCTTCACTTGCCCTACCAGGTTAGCTGCTAGTCATATAGTCCCGTTGCAAAACTGCTGGCCTCAGACACAGCTATTTGCTTAGGACACTTCAAAATTGCCTGTTCAAATTTCACATAATGCACATGCCCACAGGCAGACACAAGCATAATTATCCTTCTTCTCCAATGCAAATGTGCTTGACTATGTTACTCTTAAAAATTACCTAAGACAGGTGGTTTTTTAGTATGTTCACATAATAAATATGAATTTAACAGAGAGAAGGGGCGTTCTTTAATGCAGGAGTGTGTCTGGAAAAGTGAAACTCAACCCAGCATTGCTGCTGTATCAAACGGATGTTTGCTGGTCTTTCTCTTAAAGCAGTTCGAGACCTGTTTGGTATTTCAGATATAGCTCCCCTATATCAGGGTATCTCATTTGTTTGATTTGAAAGTCAAATAGTAGCATTTTTTCCACTGGTGGCTGTACAGCGACATGGGTCTAGGAGTCAAGATGAATTTTCTACCCATTTCTGTATTTTTAGTAACGCGGAGTCCATGATCAGAATGGGGAAGCAATTTTTATGACATTGTGGTGAGATGGAATAAAATCTAGCTCACTCACCGATAACTCAGTAGGCCCTGAAATACAAACAATGCAAAACCTTTTTTTTTTGTGAAGTAAGAAGATAAAGACTGACAAGATATGGGTGCTGTCTGAGTAACAAGGTGCTATTTTTGCGTGTTCACCTTCACAACTTATCTCATCATAGAAATAGACTCAAGGTGAGAAAAGAATTCTGTAATCGGAGCAGAAAGCCCCTGAACTTCTGCGCTGTTTACTGGGAGAGATTAGTTTCAATTTATTGCAAAATTGAAGCATTCTGAATTAGAATATTTTTTATATTTGGGGGAAGTTTGGACCTAGGTTTTGCTTGAGACATTCATTTGCCATCTTATTTTCAGGTAGGCTTTTAAAGATAAAAAAGCAGGTTTACTTTGTTTTAGAATTGATTGGTTCTACTTCATTGTAATGTTCAAATAATTTATGCATTAATTTATAAATAAAAGGGGACCTGTGAATAAGAAAAGATGCGACAAAATAGTTGGAAAGTCACTGGTACTGAAAGAAATGTGCATTTTATTTATAGATTGTTCGCCATGATAGAACAATGGAACAGATCGTCTTCCCTGTCCCCAATATTTGTGAATTCCTCACTCGGGAATCCAAAAGTCGGGTATTCAACACCACAGAGAGAGATGAACAAGGGAGCAAAGTCAATGACTTTTTCCAACAGACAGAGGATCTGTACAACGAGATGAAATGGCAAAAGAAAATTAGAAGTAAGTATTTTGATTTCAAAAAATAGCTTAATTATGCTAAAGCCCTGGTTTTAAGCCTTCAAATACTTTTGTTTTAATACTACACTTTCTGTTCACTCCAATACTGCAACAGGCAAAACTGTTCAGGGCTTGAGAGTGTAGGTCAGCTGAGACACTTGCATGCCACCATAAAAGAGGCATAATACGGAGCAGTTAGTTATACAAGTAATGTGTCCAAGATGATGTTTTGGATTCCAAAAGTTAAACTGAGGGATGGATGAACTGGGTGTAGTTCTACAGAACTCAATAGAGTTGCACCTAATTAAGCCAGGGCCCCTAATATTTAACAAAAACATGTGTAGCTGTGTATTTGAAGTTTGCAGATTCCTAAAAGACCATTAAAAAAACTTGTAAATGTCAGTTCCTTAAAAACATCACTCACTAGAACCTCAGCTGCTTTAAATCTGCCTGTCTCCCATGGAGTCCGTTCCCCTTTGTCAGTTCACATCAGCCTTGCTTGACTAGGCTGCAGTATATGCCAGTCTGTTAGCCCATACTGGTGTACGTCCCGTGGTAGTGGGAGAGGCTCATGTACCACCTTAAGCTGCTTGCAGATCTGACAGGCGCGGTCAAGGTCATGGGCGAGAGATCAAAGCAGGCACCCAAAGAGGAGGTGGAGTGAAGCTGAGCCAGGTACCCTGAGTTTCTTGTTTAGTTCACTGGTGGGC
>NW_009596556.1:56621-90281 GCF_000690535.1 Cariama cristata
TGTCCCAGGGACAGACAGGTCCTGCCAGCTCAGCCACAGTCAACTCTGCCCTTTCCTTTTAGAGCAGAGAATCAAGGCTGCAAACTAATTAAGCATCTACAGTATCCTTGAGGGATAAGGAAGAAAGATACCTATTTTAGTATATATATGTATATATATAAAAATACACAAGAGTGATCACTCTGGTCACTGCTAAAATGCAGATGCTGCTGGGGTGGCAGACATCAGCTGTTTAACAGCTCAGAGCAGCGTTATACAATTGATTAGGAAGGAAGTGAAGAATAGGATCTATGGTCAGAGCAGCAGGATGTTTGGATTGTCAAAGCAATATGGTTTAATGTAGCATCCTTAACGTGAATGATGGTTGAATGATGAATGTTGGTTGCAGTTTTTATAAATGTCAATAGCCAGGCTATAATTTTCAGAGGCAGTAGTAAGTCTTCAGCATGAACCTTATCTGCTCAGGTACACTTCACTTGGTGGCACTGTAAGAACTTGTCTGTACTGACAAACTGACCAGAATACAAGTTGGAAAATAAATTATTCCAGAATAACTGTCTATCTGCACAGTCTATTTGGGAATAGAAGTCACTGTATTGTAGAAAAATTACTCCAGTAACGAAATCATATCTGTGGGTTTTGCTTAAGAAACACAAATAAAAGAGCCCAACCCTACACTTACATAGACCAGACCTGCCTAATGCTATAAGCAAAGAAAATTGGTTTATTTTTATTCAGAACAGAAAATCCACAATTCTTTTCATCAGTGGAATGGCCCACAAGTCTCCATGTGGTTTTTTATTTGAAAAGATAATACAGGTTGAGGCTCAGTTCATTCTTTAGTCAAATGTCTGTTAGCATGCAGTCTGTGTTGCTTAAATTGACAGATGTCATTTGCAATGGCTCCAAAAGCTTAAAGCTCGGTAGTCAACAGCATAAGGTTATCACGATGAAATCTGAATATTTACCTAATCACAATTAAAATCTATTTAGACTGAAGCCTGAGACAGTAATATGCAGCGGAAGAAGTCTGCTGTTTATGAAAAGTTAGCTGAGTGCAAGCAAGTCAGCAATATGCTCTGCGTACTTGCAGGAGGTTCTCGGTACTTTAAAATCTAATTAATAGGAATGTGTCATGTTCAAATAGATAAACCTCTCTGGCTAAAGACTTTCTCACACTATTGCACATAGAATCTTGTTTTAAATGTTCATTTAAACATATTGTAGTGCAGTCATATACCTGAAGTGCTTGCCTGAGTCTTAATACCCTCTGATCTTCTTCCTAGCCTTTTTGCTGAATTGTTTTTGTGACTCTGGACAAAAAAATCTTAACCCTGTCTTGTCCCATTTCCCTTTTTAGTCTTTTCTAACTAGGTTATATGTTCTTTGGGATGTATTTCTGTGTATTTACACAGCACTTCATATATGGAGATCCTGGCTTCATTTGACTCCTTTTAAGCAGGAGTACAGAGCTGTTTGTTAGCAAGTAGCCTTTAGACATCTGAGGATCATGCAAGGAATAGTCAGCTTTCATAGAACCAAATCCCAGTCAGACCAAATTTTACCTGTTCCCCAAAGTAGATCAAGTTGTATTTAGTTTGACAGAGGTGAGGAAAATACCACAGTTCTGAACCCTTGCTTATCCATTGTTCTTTGAATAATGTTGTCAGTGTGCTTGCTCCAAATGGATCATCTGGATGACCCATTCTGGGTCTTCTGGTTGACTGGTATGCAGAGTGCTAAAATCTATTTGTTTGCTTGATTTTGTGTCTCTGTGCACAGAGGCTACAGTTTCAAAGGCAAGTGAAAAGACTCCTTTGCAAAAGATCCAGTCCTAAAATCTTAGCAGAGGCATAACTCTCATATATAATAAACTCTATTGGGATCTTTAGATTAAAAGCTCGGCTTGAAACTATGTTTTATGGCAAACATGTTTAATATTTGTCTATTAGTTAATTTTAAAGATCTGGATGTTTTCTTCATTAACCTGTATTTTTTAATTCCCTTGAGGCCATTACTGATTGAGTTCCTGCCTGCTTTCATTTCATTGATTGCTTCTCTTCTCCCCTTTCTAGATAACCCACCCCTGTTTTGGTTCTCCAGACACATCTCTCTCTGGGGGAGCATTTCCTTCAACCTTGCTGTATTCATCAATTTAGCAGTTGCTCTGTTCTACCCCTTTGGAGATGATGGAGATGAAGGCAAGTGGAATTCAGTTTTATTTTTCCTTTTAATTTTAGATGCTTTCAATTTTAAGGTAACAGTTATATAAAACTGCATCTTCAGGTATGCTCGTATCTGCAGAGGCCATTTAGTATCTTCTAAGTAGGTACCAGATGTTGTCTGAAATGTGGTAGTTGATCTTCTGTGTGTCACATGGCCCATGCAATGTGAAGTAAAATGGACAGAACGTAGCTGCTTAAGCTGAAGATTATCTAGATGATCTGAGCTAATTCTTTTTCTTTTCTTTTTTTTTTTTTTATATTGCCATATTGTATTGTACTACTGCACACATTCAGTTACAGCTTCTGAGCTGAAGAAGGATTCCTGGCAGCAGAGAGACAGAAATTCCTTAAAACTGACCAAATTGAATGACTTGCAGTCTGAAAAACGTATGGAACAGAATGATTTGAAAACTAGCTTGTTGGCTTTTGACTGTTTTGTTTATTGAGATAAAAGGACATAACTGTTGCAGAGGGTAAATGCTTTATATAAAAATATGCTTAAAACTTATGATTCTGTCTCTGCTTCATCAGATGTCACAGGAAATACAGCAAGTAATAAATTTCATTAAATAAATGCAGCAGACTAGCAGGAGGCCTCTTTGAATCCAAAACAAGCTTAATTGGGATAAAGGAGACTAAATAGTTCAGAATACTGGTAATGGGAGTAGAGCCATTCACCTCTGGGTCTTTAATTCGTGTCCAGTCAGTAATGTGACTGAAAGTCACCTCTGTCTGATGGCATGTGAACTGGGCTGGTGGAAGCAGTCCAGCTTCTAGTAGATACATGTGCTTTTCACAAACACCAGAGTTGGCACCAGCAAACATTCCTGTTGGCTGGCTAAACAGAAAGGCAGCAGATTAAAATATATTGGCATGGAGACCACATTGCCCTTTCACCCTACGAGGTGGTCTCTGCAGGTCACAGCACAGGCATCTCCGCAGCCTTGCGTAGCAAAGTTTGCAGGGCTGTGCCTTGTAAAAGGGAAGCATTTGTACTTAGTGCTTTCCTGTTGGTAAACTGGAGAATCACATGGAGCACACACACGTTAGAGCCCACGCAGGAGGAGAGGAGAAATAAAGAGTGAAAAATAAACCTTTTAAGCTACTAAATTTTAGGTAATCTCTACTCACAGAGATCCTCTGATCTGCAATCAGTAGGTATTAATACTTATTTTGAACTGCAGATTTATATAGTATTAGTTTAAGTGGCCCCAGTAATCCAGCAATTTCAGTGATAGCGCATTTCAGGATTCCAGTTCCTAGTGCTTGTAAATTCAAAAGCGATTCCTGAGCAATAAATAATAGGCGTGGCCAAATGGGATTAGCAGATCACGAGGCAGCCTCCTTACTTTCCAGCCTCCCCCTCCACCAAAACCTGATCTAACAGCTGGAGTTTGTCTCCCATCTTTCCCCCTCACCTTGCGTAAATCCACCTATACTCACATGTCTGAGGTGCCTGGGCTGATCTAATCATCCCAAGGATGCTGCCTTTTAGTAGATAACTGCAGTTCTTACATCATATGACATAAGCAAAATTGCGCTCCAGATGAGGACTCCTTCCTTCCAGTGTGCGTGTCTGCACATGTAACTGGTGTGGGTCCTGCGATGTGAAATCATTTGATCTGTGGTAGGGAAGAAGGAAAAATTATTCGTTAAAGAAACACTGAGTGTTTTGGCCTTACCTTTCAGATCTACTTGGAAGTTATTTTTTAGGATCCATTAAAAATTTCCAAATCTTGTTGGCGAAGAAACTATCTCACAGAGCCAACCTTGAACCTCCTGCTAAGGATATAGACACTCCTGAACTTTGGAAAAGTTCGGATGCCATCTGAATGGTGAGGCTAGGGCCTCATCTCATTGTTTTCTAATGCCATTGATGCTGCTCAGCTGTGTATCTGTTGCCAAAGAGATAGTATGATTTGTATTGTGAGTCTAGCTAAATTTTCTATTCGCTTCTCCCCTGTCACTGACCTCTCAGTTCATCTGATAACAATAGAAGTCAGTGTACAAGTGTGACAGTGCCCTGAGATCTGAATGTGCTTTTTATATCATGGCAACATGGTGTTTCCAGGGCTTTAAGCAGAGGAGAGAGGGGAAAATAGGGGCATCACTCAAAACTCAGGGAGAGCCTGGAGCCAACATCTTGCACAGCGGCGAAGAGGCAGTGGCTCACATGCCCGAAGGAGCTCAGCAAGACCCAGGACCCCCTGCCTCCCCAGGAGCAAGGCACAGCTATTCAGCTGCTCTTGGCAATGCAGATGCTGCCTGTTCCTGCCGAAGTCCCCGTAGGTGCCTCCCGCTGCGGCAAGTGCCTTGCTCCCGTGCAGAGGCGGAGGGTCTGGCTGAACACCCGCAGCCATGCAGAAGAAAGCTGCTTTTCTAAAGCTGGGCTGCTTTGGTGCTGTTGTGGATCGAAACGTGACACTGCAGCGTGGTGCCACTTGCTGCGCTGCCCCGAGGACTGGCTATTTCTGTAGCTGAGCAATCATGGAATTAGACCGGAGGAGCCCTAATGATCCCTGCAGAAGGGAGCTGATTAGTAGCTTGCTCCAGGAGAAGGATAAACTGTTTCATCTCTGAGCAGTCCTTGGATTTTAATGGAAATTTCATTAGCTGCTTTTATTATTACCTGTGCAAAAATCAACAATACTATGGTAATAATAGCTCTCTCTGCAATTAGGGCAAGTTGTGGTCAGCAGTTGTGATGCATGAATCATGCTTTTTGTTAGCTATATTGGCAAAGGAATTGATCTTTTGGATCTGTTTCTTGGTGAAAAATGGAGTCTCCAAAGATGCCTTTCTGAAATCTCCCTTTCTCCTCTTTACAGGCACGCTCTCTCCGTTGTTTTCGGTCCTCCTTTGGATAGCAGTGGCGTTTTGTACAGCAATGCTGTTTTTCATCTCCAAGCCTGTTGGTATTCGACCCTTTTTGGTGTCTGTTATTCTCAGGTCTATATATACTATAGGGCTCGGTCCTACCTTGATACTTCTTGGTGCTGCTAATGTAAGTACTTAAAAAGCAAGCAGAATTTCCCTTTCAGCAGAAGCAGAGATGTTAAGGGTCTCCTATTAAAAAAAGCCCTTGATTAGAGCTGTGCAAAGAACTTCTTTTTCTGGTTCACTGGTTAAGCCAAAAAAATAAATCATTTCCAGTCATCCTGAAACAGCTATATCAGCAAAGTGGGAAGCTAAGAAAAAAGCTGTTTTGGTTTTATGCATATGCAAATATTTTAAAAATAAAAACAAGGTGAAATTTAAAGAAATATTGCTGAATAAGGGCAACCAAATTTACAGTTTCTCATGTTAAAAGAATAATTTTCTCTACCAATACGTTCAACAATATTGACACAAATTTGTGAGATGTTTCTGTGAGCTTAAATTTATTTCTGAGGAGAAAAAAGTTTTCAGAATTAAAAATCCTCTCGGCCCTTTGCCAGATCTCTTAACTTAGATATGAATAAGTTTGCATGTTTACTGAGCTTGGTAAGATATATGGTCATGCTCACGAGTCATCTATTTAGATTTTTGCCTGACTGCTACAGCTCTAATTCACCTTAGCACAAAGTATTGGGCTATTTGGCACCAGTTCTGTGAGAATTTCACATATGTAAAACTATCCAGGCATATAGTCAAATGTAACGGCAAGTAAGCAGCACTTGCCCATGTCAAATTTGTGAAAGAAAAAAACCATGTTGAGTACTCATTGCTTGTCCTGGACTACCAAACAGATGAGGTTAGCCCCCTTCATATTTACTTCTGCACCCCTGTTCGTGTGCACGCAAAGCTGAAGAGCAATGGAGAATCTGATGCTGTTGCTTAAATGCTATGCTTTAAAAATGCCCCCAATATTCTTTTTTAGGGATTTTGTATTGATCTGACGGAAATAGTAGATCTTGCCCCCTGCCACCCACACGTTCTGTTGTGTTACTATTGTTCTCTTTGTAGTATCATCCCTAGCTGCTCTTACATAGTCTCGAGTCTAAACTCAAAATTGTTACGAATTCACTCCCAAGTTATTTTTTTAATGCCTTATGACATTAATCCTGCCCTACCTACTCACTAATGTTATAGAAATAAATCACAATGTAACGAGGCACAGTGCAGCATTAGAGGGGTGATGTACTTCCACTTACTCTCGTGGGTTCATTCCCCATGTACCTTGGGAGCTGGATTTCTCTCATCTCACTCCAGCTATCTAAAAGTTGTGCATTTAGTCCAAGGAACCTATCTAGACTTTTTGCATGCTACAGCACTGCCAACAATGAATAACAGGATTTTTCTGATGGAATAAACCTAGTTTTTATTCCCTCCCCCCCTGCCCCCTGCAGCTGTGTAACAAAATAGTGTTCCTGGTGAGCTTTGTTGGGAACCGTGGAACTTTTACCCGTGGCTACAGAGCAGTCATCATGGACATGGCTTTTCTCTATCACGTAGCATATGTCCTGGTCTGCATGCTTGGCCTCTGCGTGCACGAATTCTTCTATAGTTTCCTGGTAAGTATGTGCCTCTGTGGAGGGGAAAACTTTGCAAAAATAGAAAATACCGTTACCCGTGCAGCTGTCTTCAATTTCTTCCTGACAATCAAGCCAAATCATGTGTATTTTTAGCATGCTGTTGTGCTGCTGCTCCTGAGGAGCTGCTGTTTTCATTAGAACCTGTTTCTGTTAGGACTTATGTTATCTGTTTTAGAGTTGAAAGTTTGCCACTTTCTTTTCAGACAATCATCATACAGCCCACTCCTTTCTCCCACCCTTCCCACAGCATACGTATATGCTGTGTCCGTTGTTCCTGTAGCTTGTATCAGTCATAATCTCCTTCGAACAGGAGTTGTCCACTGGTGTGTGCATCATACCTATACCAGCGGATCCCATTCCTCAGTTCACCTTGCAGCCCTAATAGAATAAATTAAAAAAAAATGACTTGGGAAATGGGGATGGCATGCCTCTGGTGTAGCAGGAAGATGGATCACTTTCAGTGTATACCACTTCATTTTCTTTTGTTGCCATTACCCAGATGGAATGCCTTTTTATAATATGATACAGGTGCAATGAAAATGAATCATACAAAATTATGCTAAACTCAGCTAACTGCTCCCTTCATGCTGAAGAGCAGTAAAAGTTGTTTCACTGCTTTTGTTTTCTAATACTTTTGCTTTATACTGGAATATGTGAAATTTGTAAGGAGACTGACTAAATTGTGGTTGTTTGCATGGGTTCGCTTTCCTGTTGTCATATGTTTCTTGGCTTCCTGAATAGTGGTGAACTCCCAGCATTTCAGAGAGTAGTGTTAAGCACAGTAAAATTTTCTGGGGTTCAGTCCTTACTCTGGTAGAGCTCGTGTTGAAGTCGGGTTTTCCAGATATTGACTTTAAGTCAGCTTCAAAGTTTGGGCAGATTTCAAAGAAGCCAGGATTTTGTGGCTGTAGCTGCAAGACCCTTTTCAAATGAATGTAATTCTCCTGCTTAAGAAATGTACCGCAAATTATCTGTTATTGCTTCAATGAGTAAGGGGATGTCACATTAAAATGCTTTCCAAAGTGCCAAGTAGTTTAAAAAACATTTTATGTATTTACTTTCTTCGGTGACTGCTATTGACCAATGTCCATGATTCTTGCAGGTTATAATTGTCCACGTTCCCAGGTTCCTTCCAGGTGTTCACTCTGTAGTGGATATATTCTAAACTCTAATATTTGTTCCTCATTTTAAGCTTTGTCTTGTGTGGAATGAATGATAACTGCCTTCCCTCTTTCTTCCTTTATTATTAATCCTTTCACAAGGCTGTGGATTTCAGATTTTGTGAATTGTGGCTAATACCTTCTTCTGCGGACCATTTTGATAAATCATTGTGTGTCACTTTATATCTGTAATCTGAGTGTTTTGAAGTGGAAATACATACATTATAGATAGGGTCCAAAGCACTATAGAGCATCGATAGAATGCTAAGAGAAAAGAAGCTATAGTTTCTTGAAAAGCTTTTATCATGTTTAGTTGCTGGTTTAGACCTTTAACATTTAAAGCAATATCATCTTAATGTATACTTTCCTTTGAATTTAAATACCAGGAAAGCATATAGTGCATGGTAAAGAAGAATAGAACTTTCTAGTTTTGTACAAAGAGTGCAGTTATTTTAACTTTGTCCTAAAAAGAGATGGCCCCGATCCTTGTACATGTGAGTGACTTTTAAATGATGCCATGAGCTCAAAGAAACAGTTTACAGACATGTAATTAATTACATGCATGAGTGCATTTTTGAGTTGCAGCCCATGTTTATCAGATGGGAGATAACATGAAAAATTAATTTGTAGATACAGATTCATAGCATGAAGACACTTTTTAAATTCTAATCTAGCCTGGTTTTAAACATGGGGAAACAATGGATCTTGTTGGTAACCGTTACCCATGTCTTCATCAGGCTCATATATACTTTGTGACTTTGGATTTTGCTGTAATCTGTCTTAAAATGTAAAGTTCTGTGCTAGGTTTTCTCCTGTAAACATGCCCAGCTCCCACTGAAATCAATGTGAATTGTGTATTTTTGAAGCTGAGAATTTAGAACATGGCTAGATGTATGTTTCAGTAGTTCCAATTGTTTTCCTATGTAGCATCTATATGTTGTCTCATTTGTATTCATTTTTGCTCTACTCTATGCTTTTCCCAGCTGTTTGATCTGGTGTACAGAGAAGAGACATTGCTAAATGTGATAAAAAGTGTTACCCGGAATGGTCGTTCCATTATCCTCACTGCTGTGCTAGCACTCATCCTAGTTTATCTCTTCTCCATCATTGGGTTCCTCTTCTTGAAAGATGACTTTATCATGGAAGTTGACAGGTTGAAAATCAGGACCCCTGTTGCAGGTATTGTTTTTTATATTAAAATTTCCTGCCGACATATACCTTTTCTATCTGCCTAACTTAGCTTTCATGTAAGGAAATTAAATTTCTTTGTGTCTGTGAGAGCAGAACTAATTCCATATACCTTAGAACTCAGTTAAGTCCCTGAGTAAAATTTAATGTGTATACGTTTGTTTTAGACTAGGCTTATCTGTTGAAATACTAAAATCTAACACTCACGTTTGATTTATTACGTTTTCTTTTCAAACTTGTGCTAATACAAGAAAAAAAAATAATCTAAGTTTTCCTAAGTATTTGGAAGAGTAACTCAAAGTGCATTCTATTGGTTCTCATCTCATCTTAAAAGCAGCTCATAGTACTTTCTGTGTACTGTATGAGGCATGTGACAGTAACATGTTCAGTAGATGCATTCATTTGATAACTTTTTAAACTTCATCCAGCAGAAATTTATTACAGAATCCACACTTCTACTGATACGAGGTTTTCTGGAGCATCTTTTAAATTCAGTGTGTATTTCACAAACGTCACCATTAGTGTATAATCCTGGCTTCAGTAAATTAAGTGGGAGATTTTAACGAGTTTTAAAAAGGCCAGGATTTCAGCTTTCTGGAATGAGAGATTTTACCAATGTGAATGTAGAGCTTTGCTAGAAAAAAGCCAGGTCTAGTCTGTTGAGATCTTTGCATATGCTGCCAACCAGCCTGCTGGGAGCATGGGCAGAGAAGTAACTCTCTGCGTAGAAACACCTGAGAATAGCTTGTGATTAAATTCCTAGAGGCATGATTTTCCCAAATGCTGAGCTCTTCAGACCTGTACACAAGCGCAGAAAAACTAGTGGAATCCACCCCAGACTGTGTGCACTCAGTGTTGCCAGCCTTTTCCTAAATTTGTTATTTCAGGTTCTAAAGCACACAAACAAGTCATTCAAGACTCGTGGGCATGGTGTACTCGTGTAGCTGTTTTGATGCCATATTAAAAAAAAAAGGAACCTGACAGATTTCTTTAACACACCTTGCTTTTTTGCTACTGATAATCTTAAAACGGCTAAGTTGGCTGATATTTGACTCACCATTCATTTTTGGGACAGAACTTACGATGTGAAGTTTCACTTTGGAAAGTAATCGTGACCGTCTTAGAAGAACGGATGTGAGGCTACGTGCAGCGCTGGTCTGGTCCAGTGCAGTAGTTCCTGTGTGTTTGTGTTTCTTCTGTTGGGTTCTTGGCAGATTTTTGTGGTGTGGCTGACTTCTACATTGCCATTCCTGATCAAAAACTCATCAAGAAAATACGCTGATACTATACTAATGGAACATTATGCATCCCAAGAGAAGTGCTTTAAATTTTTTCTTTATAAAGTAGCACAAAGAGAAAGTCAGAGCGGATGTTTTCTGTGTTACGCAAATCGTCTTAAACTTACTTCTGTTGTATGATTTTGCCTTCATATTTTTCTCCTTAAACCTTTTTGTATCTCTGATTTGAAATGCAGAAAATTGTTGAAGATGCACAAGATAAAATTGGTTTGATAAAATCAAGCTGATGTACACATTTACCTACTTTGGGAATGTTAAATTAGTGTTTTACACAAACCCATACATATTTACAAATGAGTACCAAACTGTGTTATAATCCTTGAAAACTCTTAAATATTCTACATTCAGGATAACTGAACATCAGCTTGGTGTCCTTCTCATCAGCTTTTGTGAATAATTTATCTAATGATTTTAAAACTGACATTATTTTCATATCTGACAGTTGTTTCTTGCTTTGAATATATTTTGTTCTAACCAGAAGTAGCAGCATTTGATGTAGATTCATTAATTTCAGGAGATGAAATAGGAATAGCTGTGATAAAGAGTAAATATAAAACTGTGTTTTTGTTCCTTGTGATTGCTTTGAGCTGTTGAGGCAGACTGTTTGAGGAAGCAGAAATTGGTGGTATAATTTCTTCTGCTTTTTCTTCTCAACTTTCCAACTCAGTGATTCGCTTCTAGAAAATATTGATTTAAAACTTAGTATCAATGTAGTATCTGTCTCTTTCTCAATACCATGCTTTTTCCACAGGTGTTGGTGAAGTCCCCACTACAACCCTCACATCAATGATGGGAGCCTGTGCAAAAGAGAACTGTTCCACAAGCATCCCAATTATTAACCCAGGTTAGTACAAAAGTTCCCCAAGACTGATGATCAATTGGAACTGAGGGTTCAGTGCGTTACGATTGCAGAGACTTTGGCTAGTGTGAGAATGATGATCATTGTTGTAAGTCGAAAGTGCTCAACTTCTGCAAGGCTTGGAGCTTAGTTGGCAACTTACCTTTAATGCAAGTGCTTCCCACACCTGATTTCCAATTGCACTGACATTAATTTTGTTACTAAAAGAGCTTGCTGAATCATTATGCTTGAACATACACGTTGCTTCTTTCCAGCTGACTTTGCTGAGAGAAAAAGCTTGATGCTTATGTGCAGCATCCTCGCCTGCATGCACTGAGCCACTGTTAGATCCATTTAGGGCCACATAAGTTGATTTTCATGACATGGAATATATCAACAAGCTTTTTTATATACTTTCTACATCTATACTTTTTGCATCTAGGCCAAGGTTGTAGCGTAGCCAGAGGATCTGAGAGCCCAGATCCGGGATCAAGTTACTATGTCTTAAGGAGTTACTGTGGCTCAGCTAAGCACAGGCAGCAGTCCATCTGTGCATTCTTAGCTTGTGGCAAATGCAAGGAAATGCAGACTGTTGCAAGTTTGGCCATGGATAAGTTGTGTTGCTTCGTGCTTGCGGCAAGTGAAGAGCTTAATTGTTCTGGTTCATGCTTGGTTTTACTTTGATACCTGCGTTATGAATCTGATCGGTGTGTCAGAAGGACCTTGTCAGCTTTAAACATGCTCAGTTAAAATAAAAGGTCTGACCGGTGTGTCCTACTGGGGCAGTTACCAGATACCAGATACTGGGTCATGAAGGAATTTTTCCTAGATCAAGCTGGCAGAGTACTTTGCCCTCTTCTGTAGTTTGAGGCTACAGGGTCACTCAGGAGTTTTGTTGGCCAAATGCACTGCTAGACAGGGACTATGGTGGTGGTGCAGCTCCATCTCTCCTACTCTCTTCCTGTGGCACAGTCTGGTTGTGGTGGTTCATCTTCCACTACAGATGTTAAGGTTGTTTTAGTGTGTCGTGGCCTCTGCAGTGTGGGTGTATGCACAGTGGATGATCTACAGGCTTAAAATATTTATTGCCACAGTTGCCTGTGATCGCTGGGGGGCTGAAACTGTGGACGTAAGTGGTCCCTTCCTATCCTGTGTTCCAGTATAATGCTGTTTCATAAGCTTCATTCTTCTGCTACTAATTTTTGAGTTTTTAGGATCAGAGGCTTCAAGGAGAGGGCTATAAAAGTAGGCTTTTTCTCCCCAGCTGGTGTGTAAACAGGCCTCGTAAACAACATGGGAAGCTGTCTGACTAGATAGAGAAAACAGTCTAAGAGCTATTGGCAAAGCTGCTGTATTCAAAGCGTAATCAATCAGTCAAAAGAGACACAGTGTGGCTTTTGCCAAGCTCTTTAAACGATAGAAATCTCACATATCTTATTGTTTAGGTATTGTTTCTTTAAAATTAAATAATAACGAAAGAGGCCTATACAAAACATTTAAGTGCACTGTCACTTAATCTTGGAGAAGTTTTATTTATCCAGTAACGTTAAAAAACAACATTCAGCAAGAACAGTTCTGTTCATCTTAGCTGGTGAATCACCTGTCAAAAAGTAGTGCTCTACCTTCTGTCTTCTCCTGGGACAGATCTCCCTTCTGGCAAGAGCGTGAGCGCGGTGGAATGCAAAGGCCTGAGATTTGATGAGATTCACGTCGTAGCAGCATGGAGAAATCCACAGCTGTCTGTAAGAAACATAAAATGTCCTCAATGACATCGCAGGTCCAGAGTAGGGAGATAAATATGTTGCTTTTCAGATCAGATGACTGCTGATCATTTGTTCTGATGAGACTCTGCTTCTTCCTTGCGTTTTGCTGGTTGAGTGCGTGCTCAGTCATTGCTCGTACTGGTGAGGGAGTTAACTGGGAACCAGCCTGCTCTGCTCAGAGAGCATCCCCTGTCTGCAGTCTGCTTCCTCACTGCTGCACTGAGCTGTCAGCATAAAAATACTTTGCCTGCTCTCACTTGGAGTCTCCCACTCTTCACTCCAAAGGCATTTCCATATCACTTAAGTCTTTGCCTGGTGAAGTGCTTGATCACTTAAAGGAACTTCACATCCTACAGTACATGGCTCTTTGTGCTCTGTAGCCCATAAAGACCTGTGCTAGAAAGGTGCACAGATATCTGTTTGTAAAAGGGGACGTTTTCAAAGACTCATTCCACTCCAAGGCCTGGTACTGCTCTGGGCAAGTTCAGCTAGATCCATGTGAGCACTCATGTGTCTCCCCTCCTGTGCTTGTGCGGGAGAACAGGTCCAGAAGCCAGGTAGCTGTGGGCCGTCAGGTGAGGATTTTTGAAGTAAATCTTCCTATCATTCCACTTGCTGCCCTGTGATTAACACTGTGGGGTGGTCTTAGTGCTCAATATGCATTACCTTTGAATTAAACTTAGTCAGAAGACAGCCTACCTAGTGCTGTCTGGCCACTAATGGGCCACTCACCAGACTGGAGGTGATTGCAAGTAAAACCTGCTGAACCGCAATTACTGTCAATATTGGGTCCTTAGCAACAATTCACTCTACAGATCCACTCCTTTTGGTAGTATGGGCACAGTCTGTGTTGACAGGAGCTGAGTCTGGGTTATGAGTGCTCCTAAGCAGCAGGGCAAACCAGCTGAGGCACAACACGTGCCCATAGGGTTACTTGGCTCCCAGATTGAAGGTAGCTCTTGCTGCTCCACAGCTGGGAGTGGAAGTAGAGTAGACATATGGATGTCTGTACGCTCCCCACAGCCTACGTTACTGCACTGGAGGTTTCTGCCAACTTTGGGCTGTCTGATGTCTGAATCTCTGGCAAAGACCTGAGCTTGGTCTTCTGGGTGCAATGTGGGATGCTGGTTCTCTGTGTTGCAAGATGTGCCTGTCAGCTGATGAGTTGTATCTTGCGTGTCTCTGAAACATGGGCTTGCTCTGAATTTGCGTCTCGGTGGACATGGAGAGTTGTGAGTTAGAGTTTCTGGTAAATAACTCTGTCAAGTTGCAGCTTCCAGTTCTCAGCCCTGGTTTCTCCTTGCTGTTCACCAGAATCTGACCGTCTGCTGTTTCAAGCACCTGACCCTGGTCTTGTGAACAGTGAAAATCTTGTTCTGTAGTTACCTAAATGAAATAGAAGCTGTGGCTTTTATAAAGTATTTTGATTTGTCTTGTGGGTAGTCATCTTCTCAAGCACAGATATTAGCTCCAAAAACCAATGATGGAGTAATGTTTGGAAGGAGGAAATAAAGGCAGGATACAAAAGCAGAGGAGGTTAGTTGGTATGACTAAGATCACCATGCTAGTAAAAAAATTCCAGATGTGACAGAAAAAAAGGTTTATTGTTTCAATTCTTTCAGTTTCAATATTTAAGCAGTTATTTTTAAATCTGGCATTATTAGTGGTAGTAATGTCTGTAATGACCATATAGTTTAACAGAGAAGTCTATCCTGATGTCTGCTTTTGCTTTCCTTTTTGCTCAAAGTTCTTTAAATCAGGAGTTCTTTCTCATTTCATTTACTTGCATAGCAAAAGCGGTGGTGGCAAAAGCAGCAGATACCAGCTCTGTTCTGCAAATACCAGTCGCAATGCATACACCGCAATTTGGGAACCCATGTTTTAAATCCAAATTGCTTGTCTGTAATGTGAGTGCTTTCAGTCAATTCAATTTATCAAAGTCTATCTTGGTGCCCCAGATGTGGTGGTTTTGGGCTGTTAAATATGCTGTTTCAGTTAACTATCACAGCAGTATGTTGTTATTTATTAAACTATGTTACAGTAAGTGCATGAAGCAAACCAAGTGAGGATCACTGCCCTCACTGCTTAAGCAAACATATCCCTAAAGAGAAAGGAAGGCAGGAGAAACGGCAGTCACAGTTCTGACCCTTCAGTGCAAGCCAGCAGGACACAGGGAACAACTCAAGCAGGGCCCTTCAAAAGGAGGCTGTTGATGCAGCCACAGCATGGGGGTGAGTGCGTGGTGGGAGGAATTCTGGCCGAGGCGGACAAAGTCCCCCTGGGGACTGATGTTCCAGCCCAGCTCCTCTACACGTTCAAATATCTCCTGCACAATAGTACCCTCTGTGGCTCGGCCAAAACCACACAGCAGCTCTGCAGCAGAGATAAGAATAGAATCCAAATTTTCAAGCTGGGGTCAGGGAGAGTCTTCATTTAATGTAACCTGCGCTTGGGCACGTGTGCTAGTGGAAAGATCATGGACAGATTTACTCGTATAAAAGCCAGCCCCCTAATTTGAAATGTTACATGACTTGGCTTGTACATGAGTAGGTAGAGGAATGATTTCACAGGAAGACAATCCTTGTACAAATGTGCTTCTAATTCTGTGTTTATATTGCTTCCCCTCTATGTGTCAGCTGTGCACTTAGGAGGCCCACTGAAAAAGCAGTCATACAGAAACCAGTGGGAGTGCTTGCAAGGAAAAGTGGTACCCCCATGAATAGAGATGGCAGCTCTGGGTCATTAACAGAGTTACTGGTGAGAGAACTGCTGGGGATTTTCTCTGTCTCTCTTCAGGCTAAGTATGCCTGATGTGCTTGGGTATGTCACCAGCAGCGATGTGCAAATGGATAGGGATGGTCAGTGAAATTCTAGCTGAAGAATATGAAAGGCAGATGTGTATTGCAGTTGCTTTGTCTAGTAACAGAATTGCAGGTTTGTTTGATGAGTGATCATTTGATGCTGTGGTTCCTAAAGCTGCTGCTGTCCTGTTTACAGGTGAAGAGGAGGAGGATGGAATAGAAAGGACCTGTGACACCCTGCTCATGTGCATTGTGACCGTATTAAACCAAGGCCTGCGAAATGGTGGTGGTGTGGGAGACGTGCTCAGAAAGCCTTCCAAAGACGTAAGTGTTTTGGCTGAGGAAATGCATTACTCCCTGTGCATCTTATGAATGCCAAAGTCAATTTTTGGAGGTTATAGACAGTATTTGTATCTAGTCTGCTCTAATGTCACACAGTTGATTTATCCATGTAATTTTTACATCCCAGATGGAATATTTAATGGGAAGAGTTAAGGTTGATGTGATGATGATACTTGAAGAAAGGAATTCTAGGTAGTAGTCTACTCCTTCTGGAAAGCTGGAGTGTATTGTAACCTTCCAGGCACTGCTAAGAAGTGTTGCTGGATTGGATCACTCTTCTATTACACTAGGAATTATAAATGCAAACTTTTGAAAGGGTTTGATTGATGAGTATATGTCAAGACTCTCCACTGTAGTAGCTAAGGTGTATTTTTAGCTGAAATTCAGCATGGCATCTGCCCTGGAATAGGTGCTATTGTTCACTTGTACTCAACTAGCATCGAAGTCCAAACAGAATTTCATATATTGTGGTATCTGTCCTCTTCCAGAAGTTTCCTCCAAAATTCAATTCATTTAAGGACTATTCTTAATATTTAAGTTGGTTTTATGCATGTTTATTTACATTCAAAGAGAACATCATAAATCAAGGCAATCTCGCAGCACTTTGCTTGGTGAGCCGCGCCATAACACAAGGATTAAATTCACAAGTAGGATCTCAGCAGGGCTTGCAAGAGTCCAGAGACAAATAACTCAGATCTGGATGGAAGAGCTCCTTGTGCTGGTAGTAGGAATCTGTCCTGTCTTAGAGACTGGGAGGTTCTACAGGAACCATAGTCCGTCCCTGTGAAGTCTGTAAACGCTTACAGACTTTGAAAACGACCCTTGCCACTTAGCAGTTATATAATGCTAACTACATTAAAGCATTTTACACAAGGGTAGCACTATTATCCCAATGAATGTGTGGGAAACTGAGAAAATCAGTGACTTCCAAGTCAGTATCATGGTGAAGAAAAGAACTTGGGTTTTATGTTCCTCCTTCTTACACTAAGGGTCATCTCCTGTTTGCCACAGAACAGCTTTGCTGTTTTTAGAGATGTCAGTGGGAGTCCGGTCCAGCCTTTGCAAGAAGGAAAATAAAGATGATGTAAAACCAAGAGTGTGATGAAATGGGGAATACGAGCACTTCATGTGTTGCGTGCATGCACGTGTGGATGCATGCGTGTGTGCATGTGCATGCTGTGTTCCCAAAAGACACTTCCTTGGTCTCCCTGCTCTGAGCCAGCTTACAGCTACATGACTGTATTAGCACAGTGCTAAAACCATTAACATGCTGTGCTTGGGCACAGAGTAGCCTAGCCTTGGAATCACGCAAGCATGCTCCCCTGGTTACCAGTTGTTTGGGGTGAAAACTTGGCATCAGCCTGGAGTATTCCACAAAGACATACCACAAGGCAGTATTAAGAAGAACCATCATTGCTCTCAGTGGGTACTAGAAACTGCGTATCTCTGTTTCAGTACTGGCAAGGTAATTATCTTCAGTCGAGCACTACACTAGTGCATCTATGCTGCATCCGGTACACAAGCTAGTCTCTTCTTCATGCTGTGTGAAACAATGTAAAGGACAACAGGAGTCCCTGAGCGATGAGCATACGTGAAGCTAAATGTTCTTTGCTTAGTCACATAGGTAGTCCCTCTCTTATTTCTGTGAGTAAAGCTAGCAGAATTTGGCATATGAAAAGAAAGATGCATAGCTTTGCTTGAGCTAATAGGAAAATGTTGTTTAATATTTTAAAGGTGTGCTATTTTTGTATCTTATTGCAACCTTATTATTGTTTCAGGAGCCCTTGTTTGCTGCACGAGTTGTTTATGATCTACTGTTTTACTTCATTGTCATAATTATTGTTCTAAACCTAATCTTTGGAGTCATCATTGATACATTTGCTGATCTCAGGAGTGAAAAGCAGAAAAAGGAGGAAATACTAAAGACAACCTGTTTCATCTGTGGTAGGTGTTGCTGAGCTATTGAGACATTTGATGTAGAAAGGAGTAAAATGAACTATTCCGCAATAAATAAAGTGTGGACCTAAGGAGTGGTTGTCTTCTACAAGGAGAGTCTGTTAAAATGTCAGAGTTTCGTTCCAAATTTGGTCCCCCTCAGTAGGAAAAAGATACAGTTTAGGAGTCAAAAGCTAGCTTTGCTAACAGGTGGCTTCAGTCTCCACCCAAGATCTGAGGGAGAAGAGCCGTGTCTCACACTCGCATCATCACCGCTAATGGAGGTGGTGCAGCTGCTGACTTTATTTCACAAAGCATGATGCAGATGAAAGTACAGCTTGCTATTTCACAGCACAGTGCATTCCAGAAGGGTAACGATGGCAAAATCAGTCTGTTTCAGAAGGTGACATGAAACAGGGAACAGAAGAATTAAATCGTCCCCACAAACCCCACAGATAAATCACGCTCATTTTTGAGGTACACTCACAAAGAGGGGCAGACCTTCACTCCCCATAGGGACTTTAGAAATACCTTCTGTTTTGTAGGCTGGGTTTTGTTTCCATGGTTGTACTGACAGGGATGAATGTTGTGCAGAGCACAACGGCTTTAGTGCCTGTAGAAGGCTCCACGAGAGATCTAAGGAGGAAAGCTGTAACATGGAGGTAAACGGTTGTGAATCCTGTCCTCTTCCTTCAGAGATATGACCGGTTACAGGATAAAAATTAAAATTTCTTATGATTACAGCTCTGTAAAGACTGTGTGACTACAAAGCTGCAGAGACTCACCCTTTCTGCTAGGTTTAAGCACACAGACAATCCCACCACAGCTTAAGTGGGTCTATTCATACGCTTGACGCTAAGCGTGTATATAAATCTTTGCAAGATCAGGACCTGGATTGCACGCTGTGTACTTACCAGTATACATTTAGAAAGAATCAGCGCCAACACTTGTAAAGCACTTTATAGCCCTCAGCATAGAAGGCACTGTAAAACTGTAACATATTTATTATATTGTTATTGTTATTAAGAGGAAATATCACAAAAGAGAATAAATGCTGCGCTGAAAGAATTCTGTCAAAAAAAGCCTTCTGGCCTGGTATTTCTTGCCTGGCAGTTACTGTATGCAGTTATAGCTTTTAAATTAAGATTCCTCAAATTTATGATCCTTTAAATTAAGTTAGGTTCCTTTCTCTAACATATTTAACAGATTTGGGTATTTTTATGTTGAAGTTTATTTTTTTGCTTTATGTTCATGTCTTTTTGCAGGACTGGAGAGAGACAAATTTGATAACAAGACCGTTTCGTTTGAGGAGCATATAAAGTCAGAGCACAACATGTGGCATTATTTGTACTTTATAGTTCTTGTCAAAGTTAAAGATCCAACTGAATACACTGGCCCGGAGAGCTACGTGGCGCAAATGATTGTGGTAAGTCAATTTGGGCACATGCTTTATGCAACTGAGAGATGCTCCTTGCGGCTAGAGCAGAGAATATCTTTCTTTTTCCCTCTCTCTGAACAATAGGAGGCATCGATCTGTATTTTTAAAGATCTTTTCACATGTCTTAGGCAGTCTGTAACAAAGCCCAGTCTTAAACATAATGAAAAAGATGAAGGCATAGGCCACAGTCTCGAGTTTGGCATTTGTGCTCTCATGCTCCATGGATTCTGCTGCCTCATTAGCCAAAGCAGGGGCAGGAGAGCATGCATCATAACATCTGCTGCTGCTCCGGCTTTGTCCAGTATCTCTGGGCTGCTGTCCAGAAAAATAACATCTCCTACTGAACAGTGAAACGCAGGGTCAGTGTTGAGGGCTAGTGCTTTTCTCCTATGACTGCTCTGAACAAACTATTGAAAAGACCAAGAAGAGCTGCTGCAGGGATTTGAAGAGCTACAGAAACTGCCTCGTGAAGCGATGAGAGTATGACTTAGATTCAGAGAGAGAAATTTGATGATACTGGGGCAGAGATATGTTCGATTACGTTTCATTTCCAGCCTGCTACCAAAGAGGGTTCATTCTGGTGAGAGAGAGGAATGGATTATCAAGGCTACCTGGCTTGGGGCTTCATTTTTGAGGAATTCTTCCTACCTGCTGGGATATTCTGGTGCAGCATTTTCTTCCTGTAGACTTCCTGGGAGGTATTGCACTGCTCAGGGCCTGTGCCAGGGTCTGTGGTTGCAGAGCTGGCATATGTCTGAATCCCAGAGGAGGGTTTAACCAAATGCGCATCGGGCTTTGCTGTTTACGTATTTCTGGAACCATATTTCTTATTAAGAGTATCTGCTCTGTTATCCCTCATTGGGCCTTTGATTAGACCTACTACTCAACCTCACTAGTGAGATGCTGGGTGCCCTTTTAGTCCTCAGTTTAGCCAAGGGGAAGATTCTTCTCCTTTAACTTCAGCTGTCTTCAAGTCAGGCACCTGCTTTAAATCGATCCCAGCTCCCTGCCTTGTCAGTGCAGAAAGCTGGGTTATTTATCCTGGCTAAGACAGGTGTCTAGGATGGCTGGGGTGACTCACCCTGGCATCGCCTTTCTCGCTCCATTGAGAGCCTAAATGATTAGTTTAGACAAGATGCCTAATTGGGAGCTGGCTAAAATTAGGGGAGACAACTCCCAACCACTGCGCAGGCTTACACAGAGCGTACCTTGAGGAACTTGCATTGGTGGAACGGCTCGTGTTTAGACAGGAGTGCATGCTTGAATGCTGCGATGAAATGGAGCTTTTGTAAGTGCTGTTACCACTACACAGGAAGGTGGTGTGGCAGCTGATGGGAATTCAGTGCTCAGGTACAGAGAAACAGCCTATGCCCATGGAAATTTTGATCCGTCAATCTCATTGCCGAGCTCAGGACATTCCTACTGTTAGGCGGTGATGGATCTACACTTCTGCAGTATGATGGGCAAGATGGAAGAACTAAAACAAATGCTTGTATCCTCTGTTCCATTACAAGAAATTCTTCATAGTGGCAAGTTGTCCTCTTACACATGAAAATATTTTAGCTTATCTCGGAAATGCACTTTAATTTGTAGAATCAATAATGTCTCCAGACTCTAGGGCTTGTCTCATTTATCTATTCCTTCTTTACTCCTCTTCCTCTCCCTGCAATGTTTGTATGATTTTAAACTTTGCAAGTATGTATGTTAAGTATTAATGTTTTATTCCAAGGGATGCATTAATATTCATAGTGAGTGTATTCATCCTGTGGCGGCACTGGTTTGACTTTTCTGATGTAATTCACTGATCTATTTTACATTTGCATTAATGGTGGGAACTCCTGTTTGAATATCTAAAATATTAACAGAAAAGCACCAAAACACACGTGACCTCAAGCGCTGAACTGGTTTCTCAAAGCCCCTGTTCCTCTGTGGCAGAATGCTGGTGGTTTAAGTGGTTAGTAGTAATCCAGATCTTGGGATTATTAAGCCCTCTGAAGGAAGGCTTTTTTTTCCATGGGTATGTATAAAGTTAATGTTTGTTCTGGATGATGGGAGAGGCACATATGGACGTAGAAGTGTAAAGCTTACATGGAATGGAAGAGGGAATAGAGAAGTGGGAGGGAAAAAAAGGGAAACAAATGTTTGAACAAACTACAAGTGGCTGGTGTGGGATTAGTAATTGTATCTTTCTGTAGTTTAAATTCCCCAGAACAAAATCTAGGGAAGGTGTGCTGGAGAAAAACTAGTGCTGCATACCAGAAGCAATTGAAACTGCTTAAGTGAATGAAAAAAGGACTCTCTCTCTTGGAGCCAGAGAGGTTACTGTATACCACATGGTACAAGGAATATTAAGAAATTAAAGAAAATAATCCAACTGGAAGAGTGGAGTATTCTGGAAGTATGATATTCAACCAGAAGAAGAGATTTAGAGATACAGCTTTGCTTAGAACCAAAAGAAGAATCAAAAGGAAAACATTCAGAGGTAGTTTTGCGGCTGTCGGCCGTATGAGCTGATGTAGCGTACGTGTTTGGTGTGTTTCAAACACAGCATGGTAGTAATGAAATTACGTAACAAGCATGTGAGGTGTACTACATTCCATAAAGAAATTAAGCCTGAGGTATGGGTTTTGTCCTGAAGACAGAGAGAGAAGGTGATTCAGAGTTTGTGATGGACTGAAAGCTGAGCAACCATTCTTGTGATGCTGGGAGAGGTGACCAAGTCCCTGGTAAGAGACCAAGTTCTGGTTAAGATCTGGCACGAGAGAAGCTGACTTCAAATTAACCTTTCACAAGGGAACTGGGGCTTGCCAGCGGAACTAACTCGTTCCTGAATGAGGCTCACTGGGAGTGTATGGGAATGTGACAAAAATAGGATGATTGGAAGAACAGGGCAGTCTCAGGACCTCTTTGAAGGGGACAAGGTGGAATGAGATTTTATACTTCAACTGATACAGAATATAGCTAAAAAAACTCCATGAGTCATACTCCTGGAAAAGCACTCTTAACTCTACTAGGTTTTATTATCATTAGGTATGTCTTTATGGCTGCTTCTGTAGCTTTAATGGATCAAACCCAGGTTCTGTGTTTTCACAGCCGGATTACTTAGAGAGAATTTCTACCCAAATCCAATCTTCAAGGCTCAGATCCATCCTTAAATACACATAGGTCAAAATTTTGAAGTATGCTGCAGTACCTTCTTTAATAGAAAGTAGAGTTTATCTCCAAGTGTCGTCCTCGCTACCCCTACAAATGTAGTTAGGAACCAATTATTATTTGTATTTGTCTACTACTGTCTTGCAAAGTATTGCAAAAAGTAACATTGGAATGATTACCAGTATTAACTAAGCACCAGGGAAAAAGTCTACAATTTCTGATAGTCTCTCTTCTCCATTGCCTGGACCCATCAGGACCCAAAAATGACTGTCTATATTATGACTCTCAGTCTTTTTTATGTATCATTTGTCAGCAAACAGTGAAGCATCTGGTTTGAAGGCTTACTGATAGCACAACTGGAAAAAAACAGGAATACTATGGTTTTCTTGTTTTGGAATATTATTTGAAAGGCTGGGTTACCAAAAGGGATGGGAATTATTTACACATCTAAATTCACTTTCCCAGTTTTCCAGTTCAACGAGAGGCAAGAAACTTGTAGGTGATGTTGCACACACCCCTAACTCAAAGGCAATATTTTTGCAGGTTTCCAAGTTCACTTGTATTTCTGTTCCAGGGCTCACTTGTTTCAAGGCATTCCCGTTATCTTGCATGCCTTTGGCCTCAAAAGACCTTGAGGCAGAGGACATCTCTTGCTTTCTTCCTCTGGACTGTGGACATTGGCTGCAAACTCCTAATGTTCCCTGTGATTCTGATTTTCCCAGCAGCTCTGTGTTTGCTTCAGTGCTTAGCATACTGCTCTGTGCAGTGACAGAAGTAATCGGTAGCTATCCAGCTTTCATAAAGCCAGGTACTATTTTTTCTTTTTTTTTTTTTGTTTGTTTCTTTTTAGAAAAAAGTATCAAACAGAACATGTATTGTAAAACAACACACAGTTTATACACCTCTAGCTTTTCAGACAGTTACTTTATGGAGATGTTGGTGGGAATAAAGCGCTTCAGATCTTTCAGTGACGCCCATTCTTCTTGCACACTATCTTATATCAGTTATTGGGTGAAATATTAATGAATATTAAATCGGGGCAGTAGATTTTATTATTTTTTTTGTTATCCAGGCCTCTTTTATGAAGTCAGACGGGTATTATACAATATTCAAAAAGACAGAATCTTTGAAAAGCTGGCTATGTGCCTTGCATTTGCACTGAGAACCTGCATGAATGATTCCCCTATTGAATTTTCGTTCCTGAAGAGAAAAACTTCTTATCTGACCCATTTGACCAGAAATACCATCCCTAGCAAACCCAGAGAGATGCACATAACTTGTATTACATCGATACAGCAATCTTTGAATGTCCCTTGTGTCCATTTGTCAGAGGAGACAGTTTGATGCGATAACTGGAACAGTGAAGGTTAACATCCAAATTTTTAGACTTCTCTTTTCAGAGGTGCAATTTGTACAAACAGATTTCACCTAAGCTTTGGTAGCTGTAAGTAGATAAATGCAGGCAAAAAATGTAGGTGATGAGTTACTGAATTTTTTTCAGCAAAACAGAGAGATATGAATTAGCCTATGATCTGTGCCTCCATTCATTTGCAAAAATAAAAGGCTATTGGCATAGTAATTAAATTAATTATTTTGCCCATTGGAAGAATGAAAGACTTTAGCGAATGAAGCCATAAAAGTTTTGTTCTCGCGTGCCCTGTCCACAGTTCTTAGCAAGTTTCATAATGGATTTTATCAGCATTAGCGCTACCTGTCATAACTACATAATTACAGCACCTAATTATATTATTACTTATTTACTCTAATTATGTAATTGGATGTAATTGGTGCAATTACATAACTCCTCAGTCAGCTGAAAACTGCTCTAAAACCAGCCTGTGTTTGTAAGAGTAAAGGATACTGCCATGCGTTAAGACCATCTCCCTAAAGCGAAGCAATCTTTGGTGGGAAATTAAAGGTTCTGTTCTCTTGCCATTGCAGTTATTGGGACCATAAGCCTTTTGTACCATGATAGTATCTTAAAAGTATTCCTTTACGTCTTGTTTCATCTGTAAATGTATTCCTCCTGAAAGGCAAATTAAGTCTCTCTTCAGGCTACTCAGCATCCTAACACCTCAACTGAGATCAAAAGCAAAATCCCCATCAA
Source organism: Cariama cristata (assembly GCF_000690535.1). NCBI lineage: Eukaryota > Metazoa > Chordata > Aves > Cariamiformes > Cariamidae > Cariama > Cariama cristata. Next base: position 81,384 of record NW_009596556.1, read on the forward strand.
CATTGTAAGGTCGAAGTAGAAGAGACACGTTGAGCAATACCAGCCTGAAATTCTGAACAGTCATGTTCTTATTCAGTTCTTTTAAAAGCACTTCTGTGTCACAGCAATGACCTGTCATTGGTAGTGTGACAAAATATTTTAACTACTTTACTTGAAATATTTTGAAGGTATCAGCTTTTTTCCATTATTTTTTGTTTTAAATTATTAAATAAAAGTAGTATTTACCAAATATTATGGCCATTTCCATGTCATGAGGAAAAAGGTATTCCCCATTTTGAAAAATTCTAGTTGTTTTGTTGGGTCTTTTTTGGTTTTAATATTGAAGTTTGAAAGTTGATCTGAATTTAGTGATCCCTTGAGCTGGTGCTGTTGTCCCTCTTCTTCCTACCTCCAGGCTCATGGTTTTGCCTTCTTTTTCTATTAGATATCCAGAAGTGGGTATTAAATTCAAAAGCAGCACTGGGAGTAATGCCACATGAGCCACTGAGAAGTCTCACCATAGTTGTCATTCTGCCCATGCTGTTTGCTGGGGAGCACAAGCCCTTTTCCCTCAGCATCCTCCTCTCTCCTGCCTCGCTGCTCTGTGTTTTGCTGTGCTCCCACCTTGGGAGCGGAGGTGTGATGTGAGCCGTGGCAGCACACAGCTGCTGCCCAGGTTCAGGTCTCAGCAGTGATGCTGCTGCGAGGTCCTGGCCAGAGTCGCTCCATGAGGCTGTGACCCCCCAGCATAGCAGCAGGGACAGGGGACAAGCTCCCTCCTGGAGCCAGAGTTGCTTGCGTATAGTCCTTGGCACACCCGTGTGTGGCCTGCAAAGGGATTTTTTTTTCATTTTAGCCAACCTCAGCAGAAGCAGCTGATTGTCAAAACAGCAAAAGCGTGAGCCAAGTGGAGCCTGCAGAGCCCGACAGCTGTGGGTCAAGAGCCTCGCTGCCCAACTTTTCACACCTTGGGGCAGTGAGAGGTCATCCCAGGGTTAGTTAGTGAACCTAAAGTTATTTCACTGATGCCAGATCCTGGTGTGTGCCTCCAGCCAGTGCAATGTATTCAGTGGCTGTCCCCAAGCAAACCACGTGGAGGTTCTAGAGGAGGCAGGTCCAAAGGAGATACAGACAGGCGAGGTGAAGGCAGTGAAAAAGTGCCGTTCAGAAAGGGGAAGAGCATGCTGACAGCAGGCGGGTGAGGAGGAGAGGGGTTTGTGGAACAAGCTGTTCTATACTGCTGTCGATTTTTGTCACAGAATGTAATAAAGTAATATGTGCTAAGAGGGCTGTTGACCTCAGCTCTTAAAATATAACTTCTCTGGAGAAGACAAAAATTTCTGACATCCAGGATTTGTCTATTCTGTTATCTATCATATTTTTTAATTTTCGAGGCAATAGTTTTCCCTGCTAATTTTTATCTCTAGTCTATAGATATTCTTGTTGCATCTGAGGATTCCTAACCACTGTACAGGTGAGAGAATGACCTAAACCAGAGAAATGTCAATCCAAGGTAACATGAATGCTGCAGAAGGGACACTTGGGTTGCCAGGAAGACGCTCCGGGTGTTTTTTCACGTGCACTCTGGTGATTCATCCTAGACAATTTAAGAAGTTTCCTCCTCCAGATGTCCACCATACCCTTCTGTTGCAATTAACCACAACAATAGCAGAGGGGGGAGGACAAGCGATGTGTGTGTTTGCTCCTGAGCTTCTGCAGTTCGCAGCCCGGAGTACTAATGTGAAAATTGGTGGCCGTTGAAGTCACGCCAGTCTGAACTGCACTGGTTGAGGAGAGGACACAGTACCGATTCTGCTGCCTCTTTATAGGTAGGATGATATCAGCAGGGAGAAAGGGCACATAGCTGATAGGGGTGACCCCTTCAGCTGCCACAGCTAGATCTGCCAGGCACGGTGGACTGCAGTTCTTAAACTGGCTCACTATAAATAAAGTGGATTTTTAAGGCTTCTTCATTATCATAAATTCTAGTTAAACATGAAGTTTCTGATCTGGCAACTCACAGACTTGAAAATGCTCGCAGGACTTGTGCACACAAATGCTCTTTTGGAGTCGGGCATGGAGTTTATAACTTTTGGGAAGCTAATAATGCTCCTATTGTTAGGACTGATTTATTTTACTTTTTAAAACTGGCCTTCCGCCAAAACCAAGCAGATATTATCAAAGCAGAACTTGCAAGAATGAGATGTATGTGCATATCATTAAGCTATGCAACTTTTTCTTAATTACTTTTAAAAGACTGATATGATGCATGTCACATTATGAGTAATTACTTACCATGGCAGTAATACCAAGAGTACAAAAACCGGCTGCTAAATAAGATCTGAGGTCTCTCTGACAGGCTAATTTCCTAGGAAATACGATGTCGGTTTAGTCTGCAGTTGGATTTTCATAAAATAAGCAATTAAAGAAATATGCCTAAATAGATTATTTACTGCTCCCATGTTTTGTTGTGCTCAAAATAGAAGACCAAGCGAGAACACAGCTCTCTGCACCCTTCCAAATGGGTGCAGGCCCTGTGGGGAGTTCAGGGCTTCAGTTTAGGTGCACCAGGTCCCAGAGAAAGTCCTTTTTCTGCATCAGGGCCTGCCTCAGATTCACAGAGGATCTCAGAGCTATTGAGTAGTGATAGAGTCACTGAAATAGAGCTGGAATTGTGCTTCGCACAGGTTCAACTACTGCTTGGGTGTATAAGGGGAGATGCCTCTCCCCTCATATGTGCAGGTATTATCCGGTTTTACATTTACAGAATATATCAAGGCGTTGTTGTTTTTCCTGCTGCTAGGTATTGAATTATTTTTCTATTGTTGTTTTTCCTGTTCTTCAAAAATAATGTTCATTTCTGTAGGTAGTCCATTGCTATTTTTGCTTCTCTGTACAATTTTGCCTCTACATTATTGTCTTATAGAAGTGCTGAACTCATAAAATAAGCAATTACAGTAACGTGCTTAATTAGCTGATTTCCTGCTCATTTGTGTGTTGCTCAAAGCATGAAAAGTTAGTGTCACATGAGGACTTTGCATCTTTGCACAAAGCTCCTGTTCTACAAGAGAGCTGAGCATCTTCTTTCCTGCTTCAAGGACTCTGCATCTTCCAGAAATCGGCTCTTTGGTCTGCTGTAAATAATTTAGTTGGCCTGCTGGGCTAGGTGTTATGTGAGGTATGGGTAAATAAAGGGAAAGGTGGGCTTCGTTTGGTACCTCATTGTAAAAGCTTAAGGTTTTAGTGGCTTTAAGTTTATATACATTCTTTCCGGAAAGGCAAAATTAATTATCATGTTGCTGCTTGAATGGGAAACCACGGATCTGGTCCTGCCTCCTTAGAAATGATGCCGTTAGCTGGAGTGGGAGACAGATTGATACCACTGGCAGGTGCTGCAGCACAGACAGATTTGCTGTGAGTAGTGAGGGTATGGTGATAACCTTCATCCCCCTCAGAGACTCGGTGAGGGAATGGCCATGCCGTTGCGCAATGCCTTGTCCCTGCTGCCTCGTGCTCAGCCCCTCACGTTGTTGTTAAGTCCTAAAGGGACAGGTCCCAGCACCAGCACAGCCCTGGTTTTTTTTTTAGCTCTTTCCTTTGAAATCACTTCTGAATACAAAAACTGTAATGTAATTGCAAGTTACAGAGGGGAGCCTAAAACTCCCCAGAGGTATATTTATTGAGGTTTGGGTTTTCTCCCCTGAGGTCTGAATCGGTGGTTTGATACTACCCAGCACTAGTCTTTTTGGACCCTGTGGTGCTGTGGCTCCGTTGTAAGCTTAACTTGATTTCCTCTGTGTTTGAAAGATTTGGCCACCTGTCTGTTGACCAGTATTTAGGCTTTGAAGACTGATTTTGCTATAAAGATAGGTTCTGCCTTGATAATACAGTGTAGTCACAGCCTCCTTGTCCTCCTTCCAACTTCAATTCATTCGATTTACAAATTAAAATAAATGAGCCGAGTTAGGTTCCTGTTTGTTTGTTTGCTGCTGGCCTTAAAAACTCGAGGAGGGGTCTGGACATGAGGCTGTGTTCCTTGAAACTTGCAGAGCCCCAAGAACATGGAGTTGGAGGTGTTCCAGCTGGAGCCCCCTCGAGCCGAGCAGTGCTGCTGGCAGGACACGGGCTGCGGTTCCCTGCTGGAATCCTCTCCCGCCTTGACCTGCCAGAGACTAGAGCTGTTAACTTTCCAGGCAGCTTGCAAAAGCCATCTTTTATCCCTTTGTTAAAGAAGCGTGTGGCCTCAGATAGATCTGTATGTGGGCAGACCTTTATTCTGTGATTTCAAATGATGGAAAGGCTCGCCAAAGCACTGGATAGGCACCTACTGTTGCGCTTAAAATCCTGGCAGTATTAGAGCCTTGGTTCTCCTCAGACTGGCTGTGTATGGCTTTGCCTAATGAATACTGGACTTTAATTGGGGTCACAGATAGTGATAAGAAGTTCAACCCCAGAGGAACAATGTGATGAGTAGATCCCAGAGGGTGTAAACTGAATTCGTTTGATTTTGCACTATGGCAGAAGCAACAAACGCAAACCACTTCACTGCTGTTTGAGAATATTATTGCAACATTTGAAAACAATTATTGTTCTTTGTACTGCAGGGGTACTAAGCTTCTGGCTTCTTGAATGGGAAAGAGGCTCCAAAATTGTCCACAGCCAAGGCAGATAACTGCAGATGCTGAGGAAAGGAAGGACTGCAGCTTTGCCCAAAGACATAAGGGCAATTAGTAAAAAAACAGGGAGATGAGTTTGAGGTTGTTGCCTTACCAGGAACACCATTTAAAAGCAAGTAAGCGTAACTTTGGTTGGACTCAAAACATAGCAGTGAGATTCTGCAAGATGTAAAACAGGAAAAGGCTACAAAAAATGTAGTTCTGCTTCTGAGTTCTCACAGTTCAGAGACAGCAAGATTTGGGGGAGTTGGGTGCAACATTGGCGTGAGCTTGTTTTACAAAGTGTTATGATGAAGTTACTTGTTTTCTGTATCTGTCATGGGAAGAAAAATCCACTGACCTGTATTACTCTGCATGGATAAGTTTCTGAATTTGTATAACTTTGGTGTCATTGTGCCATTTATCTTTTGGGATCAGCTTTATGAGATTTGTGTTGGATTTTTCTATTTGGTTGCAAGGCTGGTTCATGGATTCTTCTCTCTTTTTAGTGTGGTGGATGTGCATATGATAAAAAGCTAAGATTGCGTCATCTTTAATAAAGGAGAAGATATATAGCCTAAAGAAATCAGATTAGTTGTAGAGAAAGAAATCAATCAGGTTGGCAAAATGTATCTGTGGGACGAAGTGCAAAATGTTAGTTTCATACAGTATGTATTGAACAAATTTGTTGAGAAGATGGTTAAAACTGCTCTACAGGAAAAAGAAAAACGGGAACCATTTTGTTCAATTTAAATGACATTGATGTATTTTTTACATCATGAAATCTTGCAATATTACCAACAACAATCCCTGATAAAGTACTTTACACAATTGCCTCACAGGGCATTTTGAGATAAAAGTATATATCGGAGACTGTAAATTGGCTGCATCCTATTTATATATAATGGAACTCACTACAGCCATCCTACGAAATTCAATAGATCAGGAATCACATTACACTTCTATGAGTTTGAGGTAGTAGGAGCTTTAAAAAGTCTCCAAAACAAACAGGCAACTTTAAATCATAGTTAATGAACCCTGTGTATTTTATACACAAGTGATTAAAATGTTTTGTCTCTGTTTTTCATTTTGCTGGATGCTGCCGAAGGAAAATTCTAAGTCCGGGTTTGTGAAACTGATCATCTGCTTGTTCTCAAGAGAAAATGCGTTTTAATTGAACAGAGCAAACCGTATTTAAATGCTGAGCTGAAAAAAACAAGAAGAAAAAAGCAGATCTGTACAGAGGATCCATTGCAGTATTTTCCTAGCAATGTGAGCAAGACCACTAAATTAAAATGTAGTATAAGCAGATAAAGCTTCACAAAGTACCACGGTGTTTTTTGCTTTTATTGACCTATGCTTGCAGCCTCTGAAACAGGTGCACAGTAGACGTACCTGAACGAATAAACCTTTCTGTTTCACCTTGAGGGCCTGGTTTTGCTGCTTGCCACCTATTTCCCAAAGGGAATAAAAGTGCTCTGTGCTTCCCTGTAGGCAGGTGGGACCTTGTGGGATCTGCCACTCACCCAGCCACAGCCAGACCTGCCAAGGGGCTTCTCCTTGACCATCGCATCTGCACGGGCAAGGAGTTGTGCTCGCCGTGCAGAGGAATGGGCAAAACCCATGGGCAAGCATTTGAACAGAGCAAGCGATTTGATAGCGTTCAGGCCCAGAAGGCTGAAAGGTGGCCATTGCTTGGTGGTGGTTTGTCATGAGAGGCTTCAGAGAGAAACTTAGATCTTTTTCCTCTCCTCTGACTGATACTCAAGTATGTGTGTTTATGCACGTGTACGGTATATGCATAATCACATCATTGCTTGAAAAACCAGTTCTGTATAGCCTATTTGTGATAGGTAATAATTCTCAGTTTTAAAAGAAAATATTGTTCTTTAAGTTGTCCTTTCATACTGCACTATGTGCAAAATACCTCAGAGTCAAAATGGGCCCAAAGCAGGAACATTCAGATCAGGATTCAAAATGCCTCGGCTCTGGCAGTATCCTAAACCAGAACAATCGTGCTGCAATCACCAAAGCCCTGCCTGTGTAAAGCTGAGAAAAAGGTCAAGTCCTGAGCCTCTGAAAAATGAGTCTCCAGCAGAGTCTTTGTGTTTCCCAAAGATTCTCTTACACCAAATTGAAGCTAAAGCTAGGAAATGGACAATACTTGCAAAATACAAGGTGACAGGACCAGAGAGTTAAAGCTAAGTGTGGGGGGAAAAAAAAAAAACACAACAAAAAAACAAACCAACAACAACAAACCACAACATAAATTTCAACAAGTATGCGCCTGAATCCTGTGCTACAAGGGATATGAAGTAGAGGTCATGGTTTGGAGTTTAACCATGGAATTAGACCCTGATCCACTGGATCAAACCAGCACTTACATTGACAAAAACGCAACAAAATTTGTGATGTCCTTACCAGCTGAACAGTAAGTATGTCTCTAAGGAGCAGGCATCATCTCTGTCCCCAGCAGTGGCATGATTCTGTAGGGGGTTAGGGCCCTTGGCTTTTGTCTGGATTTCCGTATCTAGATTGCGCCTTCTGTTTTGCAGAAGAAAATCAATATTAAAAGAAGAACAGGAGAAGGGGGGCTTCAGTGTGCTCATGCAGTGTGGTAGCGTGCAGGTAGGGATGGCAAGGGACTGCAGAAGCATCGTAATTCTGTTCACTTTAAACGCAGTCAATGGGAAGCAGAAACACCATTACCGTTCAACTAGGTGTGAGCCTGTCCGGCAAATGAATGGTGAATTTGCTGAAATGATGTCAGGAGCACCAGGGGAAGGAGAAGGAGAAAGAAGTTGGAGCTGGAGGCATTTTGGTGGCGGTGGTGGGGCTGCTCGACCCCTCTCCTGTGGCAGGGCTGCTCTCACCTCGGGGGGAGCTGAGCCCGCGGGGTGCAATAGCAGCACTGTGATGGGCTGGGAGGGAAGAGACGGAGAGCTGCCAGGTTCCTCTGCGCAGAGGCTGCCATTGCATTACGCTGTGCTTCCTCCAGCGAGACAGCTGGAACTAAACCAGAGCCTCCCATGCTGCCATTAAAAGGTTCTTTTTTTAAGGACATGTGCACTTAATGTCAGAATATTGAAACCATACCCACGTGAATAAAGTTAGTAAGCCAGTGATTCATTGCTGTTTCAAATCTCTATCTAGCGACAGTAAATTTCTGCTCGGTAGTGACAGTCTGTGTCCACATGCAGGCTATGATTTACAGTTCTGCATTTTGTATCAATGACATCTGTTTAACAAAAGAAAAAAAAAAAAGCCAAGAACATTTATTTTCTAATCTCTGTACCAGATGTTGTTTCATTATGCACAAGATCCAGGGATTATATCAGAAATAATTTAATTATTTTAAATGAATAATCTGAAATGTTTTTCCTAAAGTATGTCCCGTAACCACTAACAACATTAAAAACATTGGAATGTGGAAAAATAAACTCATCTTTTACACAAATATATAATGATATCTATTTTAAGGGCACAAATATTAAGCACCAAATCCTCGGTTCAGATGGTAGTGTTGGGATTCTTGAAGATTTGCAGAGGAGAATATCAATTCTTAGGCTTATGATAGAGATAAGGTGGCAGAGAGCAATTGAAATGCCAGAAGAAATCAACAGTTGAGAAATGAACCTGTGCTGTGGGGAAGGGGAGACGCGAGAAGCAAATGTGGCTTCAGGGAGAGTGGTGCTGGGGCAGGGGTACAAGCTTAGGCCCTCCAAGCACACAGAAGTTGTGCCATGTAACTCTCGTGTGAGTCCCCGGCCGGCTGCGGTCCCTGCACACCTGCAGATGCCCCGGGTTCCCACCTGGAGGGTGGCTGGAAGGTGCAGTCTCGGTGCCCTGGTGACAAAGCTGCTTAGTTCGCTTTCTACTTTCCACCTTCCAGGGCAGAGTTGCTCAGGGGTGAAGCAGGATCGCTCCCCTCGACGTGCTGGCTGCACTCAGGCTTATGCAGCCCGGGTCGTGGTGGCCTTTTTCACCCTACGGGCACACTACTGACTCACATACTTACCATTTGCATGTGGGTTTGCCCACAACAATCGTGTGAGATCACATTCGAACTTATGGTCTTGACTGTAAAAAATTATTTTCATGATTGTTTCCATCTCTCGGAGGCAAATGCCAAGTCCCTTAAGTGTGTTTAGTAAAAGGAAATTTTGGGGTGCTTATTCTTGGAAAATCAAGGTCCTTTACAGAGTTTCAAGCTAAGTATCGAAACTGCCACATAAAGCATCATAATTTTTGCAGGGATATCGCA
>NW_009596556.1:90312-98429 GCF_000690535.1 Cariama cristata
GAATGCTGATACTAAAACACTGAGACATTTATAACTGACTGGCCGGGATATCAGTCTTGAAGAACTCACAATTATTCAGAATTACGGTGATAGATTCTATTGCAGCCCTCAAAAACATTCAGCCAAGTTAAAATGAAAGTAAATGTATCAATGATGCTGCTAAAGCAGACAGTGGGTCTGTGTTATGGTTCCAACCTTCTTTCAGGGGGAAACAGATTTCTGTATTCTTCTGTGAGCTGTGGATGCTATAGGATGTATCAATCCAGTACAGACCCAGCCAGACCTATTAGTTTTCTTGTTGCGTAAAGATTTATCTGTAATTGCCAAGCTTTGTTTTTATTTTCCGTGAATTACTGTTGTGGATGCATATAGATGCATAACAATTCCTGATTTCCCTCCCTATATTCTTGTACAGCACAGATTGCTTATCAAATACAGTCTTAACATTAAAGTGTCAAACAGGATTTGCAGAAAGCTATTTGGGTTTGTAGTTTAGGATGAACATTTATCAAATTGTGGATTAGCTGAATCATGCACTGAAGCAAATTATTATTGTCTGTGATTAAATCACAAAGTAGTTATTGCCCTGTGTCATCTAAAGCACAAGATAGTTTAAATCTTTAAAATCCCTTTTTAAGGTGGCTATAGGAGCTACATAACTACAGACTTTTAGGACCAGACTCTGTCCCTAGGCAGAAAAATAATAGCTTTCGAAAGGTCATTTGGATTGATCACTCTCTGCTTATATAGGCAACAGATCTGGGAAGGGAATGGATGGACGTATTTACATTTCAGGCATACAGAATAATTTCTCAGTAAATAGATCTCTTTGTACCCAGCGCTAAAGTATTTATTCAAGGTGCTGGCTCAAAAAAAGGGGAGTGAACAGCCTGTTCGTTCTCGTGCCTGGAAGGACACAAGCTGCCTGCCCAGGAGTAGCGATGCCGACGGTTTGTTTGCCTTCGTGCTGAGGTGCGGGCCCGAGGGCACCGCCGAGTCGCGGCTGGTGAAGCTGTGCCGAGCTTCCCGGCGGCGCCGCTCCTCAGGTGTGGAGGCCTCAAGGCGACCGGCCGTGGCTCTCCTCAGTGCCGGTGCAGGAGGGTTTTACCATGCCAATGGGCACTTGAGAGGCTACAGTCTCCCTAAAGCTGTAGGAGTCTTTGGCTGGCCTGCTGTGGTAGTTGCTGTTCGTTATGTGCCGACAAACGTGTGTTGCAGGGTGGGATACCAGGAATGGGCCAGCACAGCACACTGAGGTGCTGGTAGCAAACCTTCCTGGTGATGTCCATGCTCTTCTTCTGCACCCTTCAGTGACCACCTCGCTGAGGAGCAAAGAGGGCTTTAAGCATACCTGTTTTCTCAGCCTTGCTATTAGGTAACAACTAATGCTCCTGATGGCTGTCTTGCTCGCCTCGCTGAGTCACCAAGGAGCGAACAATCTCTGCAAGATGAGGGAACGGTGGGCTGGAGGACGCGGAGACCCATCTCCTGCTCTGATGCATGCAGCTGGGGAGGTCACAACCCAGAAGGAGTCATGAGCAGTCATCGCAGCTTTGCTTTTTGAATAGATAGGAGGGAAGTCCTGAAACGGCTTGTTTTCATGTTACAACAAGGGGTCACGGGGTAGAAAGGGCTAAGAGTCACCGCATTAGAGACAGCTGGAGAAATGAAAGTCTGGTACAACTGATGGTGGCATGGCACTCTGAGCCCATGGCAGCGGCGCCAGCAGAAAGCATGCATTAGCCTGCCTTCGCTCCTCTACTTTGTCCCCCTTGTCCTACTCTTTGACCTATTTTCTGTCATTGTTATCTAATAATCTATTTCTAAAAGGCTCAGCCCAGTCTTTCCTGCTGGTTGCAGCTGATCCATCTCGCTGCTAGCCTGTGAAACCAGCGCCTCCTAAAGAAACGTCCCCCTGCCAATTACTCCGGAGGCATGGATTGAGCTCAGCGTGAGAGCTCGATTGAAGCCAGTTGGCCGTGCCAAGAGAACAGGGATGGCTCGAGAGAGACTTTGTACAAAGTATAGAAACTGTAAACAAATTTCTTCGTTCTTTTCTCCATCCATGCTCAACTGGAGATAGCAAAGTCAGAAAAATGGCAATGTTTTACTGAAGGGAGGACTTCTGCCCTCCCCCTGGAAAGCCCACAGAATGGAAGGAGAAAGTTGGATAGAAAACTCCAGGAGGCAAACGCAGACTTTTACTCTGAGCATGCCTCTCTGAGAAGAAGGGCTTGAGGTTTCTCGGAAATGAGCGAGCAGCAAATCCTCTAAGCCCGGTGATTTCTCAGGCATGTGCCCTGGCCGTCGGCACCTCGCAGCTACGTGTGCCCAGAGTGCCTTGCAGAGAGGTGTTCGCCCCGGGTGAGCCGCGATTCCCGCTGGAGTCCCGCCAGCCAAGGGGGGAGGATGGAGGGAGCGAGCATGCTGGATCGCCACACGAAATGTCTGCTCTGCTCGTGTGCAGTCTCTTTGGCCTGCAGCCTTTTGGCTCGCCCCACCAGCCTTTTTTTTCCTTTTTTTTTTTTTCTTTCCCCCAGCTGAACTGACAGAGAGGAGGCTGTGGCTCCCTTCTGTCCCTGCAGCCTTCCTGTCTGGCTGACTCTCTGCCCTGGACACAGATGTATACTTAAATATGAATTCTGCGAGGCACACGTTATGCTTGCGGAGGGAGAGTGGAGCAGGAAGATGCTGTGATCTGTAGGTGGGCTGCTGCGGTTGGGCTGCAAATAGCTGCTGTCCTCTGCAAGAATGAAATAGCAGTAACAATATACCACATTCAGTCCTGGTTGTTTAGAAAGAAGATTTCAGTACCTTGTAACAATTAATTCTGTGTCCAGGCAGCTACTTCTTTTTAAAGCGTCCCATCCACATACCTCACCCTCTGTGACCTCATTTATGCTGGAGTTATGTCACTTTGCGCTAACCTGGTGGCTGTTGATTGAGTCCTGTGACAGCTGTTTGCAGAAGTTTGCCCTGCTCCCTGCCAGCAGCCTACCTCGCCTCATCCAAATTGCTGCTCGGTTGCAGATGGGGTTCAGAAGGTCTGAGTGAATGCTATCCTGGGCAGAATGGTTGGGTTTCTAAGAGTAATAGCTAAGGAGTGACAGATAATACCCTGCAAAATCCCCTCCCCGCAGCAGTCAGATAAGGCGAAGCAGGAGCGCACCTGCAGCGTAGAGGAGGCAAGTTACAGCTTTAACATGTGTTAGGTGGTCAAGGTGAACACCGGACTGAGCCCATAAACATTTAAGTCCCAGAACAAATGTTTGGGGTTCTACAAACATGTTAACTACCTCCAGTTAATTAGCAAGCACTTACCTTGAAGTAAAAATAGCTTTCCCATAGCTGAGCAGTCACAGAGTCCCTGTCCCCCTATGAACACTTAGAAATCACTAAAATTTTCAGCAGAGGAGCCTTGTCCAATTTGCTTCTGGATCCTGGCAGGTTTGTGATCAAAAGTTTTGTGTCCCCAGCAGCAATTGCTGTTTGTTTGTGGTATAGACTCAGCAAATAGGGCTGTGCGCCAGAGCTAATTTTCATGCTGCCCTTTAATAAAGTTCTGCAGTTCATAATGGATGAAAAAATAATATTGACTGGCAAAAGCATGCAGTTCAGCAAGGGAATATACCTACTGTGTGCACTGTAATAGAACTATCAGTGAAAGCTGGATAAGTATTTTTGACTTAAAGACAGGTTGGTGGGCTAGAATGTGTTTCCTACTGACTAACTTTGAATCTTTCTGGTACTTTGCATGACAAAGATACACAGCTGGACTGGATTTCATTCGATGTATATGCAGTTGAGAACCGAGAAGCAAAGTCCTGCCTGTGCCCAACACTGCACTTGGGACTACCAAGAGAGCTGTGGTGAGCTGTTTTGACCTGCTGCCAGGAAAAGCTGTAGAAGGCAGTGGTATCTTTTCATGAGGTCTCCGGTCCATGCAAACCCATCAGCTTCTCTTAGAATTTGGATCAAGTCCTTGCTTGATCCTCCACAACATTTTGGCAAAAAAATGCCTAGATCTTCTTGGTCTGTAACCAAACCACAACTGGGTTTCTTTCTTGGGAGACATTAATCACAGCATTGCTGGGAAGGCAAAGCTGGGCACATGCAAATGAGCGGAGTCTGTCATTGAGCTCCCGTGACTCTGGGGCTCGTGGTGGCCGAGATGAGCTGGCATGTGGTTCAGAGTGGTTCCAGCTGAAGAGCTACTATCAGCACCACAGCATCGTGTGGCAGCAGGCGAGGTGCTGTGTGCTCTGTCCCTGTCTTTACCTGCTCCTGGTCATCTCTCTTCCCAGGAAGTATAATGTTGTGCCAAGGAGGAGGGAAGCAGGTGACACTGCGAGCCTTGAGAGAGCCAAGTCCACTGAGTCGGGATGTCTGGCATCTGCGTGGGTTTGTGTGGTGTTCCTCTGGAGGCTGCAGTGCGGTGGAGGGTCAGTCCACAAAAATCTTCTCAAGGCAGTCGGCGGTCTCTGCCTTGCATCCTGGAGGAGCAAGGGAGCGGCAGATGGAGAACAAAACTAGCAAAGTGCATTTCACAATCCTGGCAGCAGTACTCGGCAAACACAAGAACCGCAATGATCGAGTCTCGGATTGCTCTCCCTGTGCAGCCTGGCTTTAGAAGCTTTGGTGTTATGGCGAGCCTTGCCAGAAAGGGCTCCTGGCCCCTCAGCTGGCTCCTATGGCCGTGCGGCCTTGCCTTTGGTATCTTCAGGTGCTTCAAGCAAGAGAAGCTGTAATGGGTGCAGATACCAGAGCTTTCCAGGAAACATTCAGATACAAGTGCAGTTCTGTTTGCTGTAGCTCCTTTGAATTAACTTTCTGTGCCTGTAGCAGCAGACGAATTTGCTGGCAAACATTTTGCAAAAAAAAAGGCATTGATCCAGAAAGGCACTGTGCACAAACTGAGCTTAGTATAAATGAGTACACCTGTGCTTAACGCTAGGCACGTGATGAATGTTCTGCTAGATCCTAGCCAAAATAAATTTAAAATAAATATTGGAACATACTAGCGGAAAATGAATGCTGGTCTTATAAGCAGAAATGCATGCAGCGGGAACAGGAGTCTACCGCTGCGTGTGTCAGCTGGGGATATCCAGCAGCGAGGGTCACGTGCGCTCCTTTCGAGCTCACCAGTGGAGCTGGTGAAAACAGGTTTTGATTTGAATGAGTTATGACCCATTGAAAATGGCATCATGCGTAACCACAGTAAATTGTCATAATGAGATCACGAGGCTCAAAAAGTGGGCAGCGAGGAAAGAGGCCTCATTCCACCAGCGCACACGGCTGACTGAGCCCTGGGCTGCAAAATGCAACGGAGGGGCACGGTCTTATTCCCTGAACATCTTGTCAGTTTAGCAACAGGATCAGAGGTTGCACAGCCGGACAAAAACTCATTAAAAGTTTTGAGTTAAAAAAGAAGAAAACATGCCAAAATTCTTATGGCTTTGCATTTAGTCTTATCCAGGGTAACAGAGGCAACTGGGCTAACGCAAATAGTGGAAAAACATGAGGGTTAGCTTGGTTGTTTCTAAACCACGTTGCTGTAGGAGGGGAAGGTTTGGTGATCAGGGCAGAGCACTACATAGTTGAAAGCAACTCTCTCTGGAAGCACAATAAAGCTGTGTTCACTTGGCGCATCCCCGGGCTCACAGCTCCGCCAGGCCAGCCCATGTGAGCAACGTACGGCTGCCCTGGGCTACCCAGCTGTAAATACTGCAGAATCATTGCTGGCTTTTCTGTTTTCATGGTGAGGCAAAGTCTGAGACTATAGTAAGTTTGATGTACTTAAAACTTTACCAAATACTGAGCCCGGACAACGTAAGTAGCACAGCTCTTGCCTGGCAAGAGTCTTGTAGGTGGACTTCTGGAAAGAACTCCTTTTCTTTCCTCCTTTTCTTTCCTCCTTTTCTTTCCTCCTTTTCTTTCCTCCTTTTCTTTCCTCCTTTTCTTTCCTCCTTTTCTTTCCTCCTTTTCTTTCCTCCTTTTCTTTCCTCCTTTTCTTTCCTCCTTTTCCTCTCCTGTCCTGTCCTCCTTTTCAATATAGTTCTATTTGTGTGGGGGCCATTCACAGCACAGGAGACTGGAAGAAACACACTTCAACTTATTCTGTTTCTTTTCTAAACTTACCGAGTGCACGTGTCCATAGAGGCCCGTTGCAAAACACCGTGCTTATGATCTAACCACATCCTCCCACTCTCCCCATGGCGGAGGGCAGAGGTGCCTTGGTGTAACGCATCGCCAGCTATGGGACCTGTTTCCTTTGTCTCATGCCTTAAGGCAAACTGGGTTACTTGCCACATGGTTGCCACTCCTCCTAGACTTGCACCCTTCAGTCTCCTCTGTCTGTTACGCTTTGCACACAAGTATCTGTGCCTTTGAGCCATGGAAACAATTTAGGCTGATGCTGATATGCAGCACCTTCCTGGCTCATATCGTCTATTTACAGTATTTTTATTATGATTAAATTCATAGCCTGAGCCCACAAATAGAGAAACACCCAATTCAGTGCTATTCCATGCAGTGCTCGGTCCTTAGCCGATTAGCCCTTGGCCATGGGGTTGTGCTTGCCTTTACCTGAGGTATACAGTCTGAACAGCACGCTGAAGCCTCAGCCATTCCAAGGACCCCAAATCTTCTGTTGTGGTTAGCTGAATCCAAGGTCCCCCTCCTCTTGGAGCAGGCACGCTCCAGGCCAGTCTGGAGAGGACTCTGGCTTGTCTTGTTTTCTTGTTGGCACTCTGACATTGCTGCAAGGACAGCTGAAGTAGATGGAGGCCAGCCAAGCTGAAGAGACAGTGGGAAATGTGTCCTTGCATACACTTAGGAGCAAAGCACGGGGAGCGCTCAGCCTTTCCTGGTGCGAGCATACCAGAGAGGTCTCCCCGGAGCGGACCCCGCAGGTGTTTCTGCATGGCAGAGCCGCGGATGAGTGTGCCAGCACTGCACACCCTGCAATACAGGTGCAGCTGTGGGGAACCAAGATTTTTCAGTTGGTGCCTTCTTCGTAGCTAAGGAGAACCAAGAATAAAAACGCTTGTGTAAAATACTTTCTGAATTTACTGCTTCTTCTTAAGCTCACTTGCTGTGTGTCATCCACTCAGCAGAAGTCCTTCTGAGTTTTCATTCTCTAGCCTCAGCTTTGTAGCACTGCATAAACCCCTACTAACATTACTCGTTTTTCTAATACCCATGTAGGAGAAGAATTTGGACTGGTTCCCTCGGATGAGAGCCATGTCCCTGGTTAGCAATGAAGGCGACAGTGAGCAAAACGAAATCAGGAACCTGCAAGAGAGGCTGGAGTCAACTATGAGCCTTGTAAAACAGCTTTCCAGTCAGCTTGCTGAGCTGAAGGAACAGGTAAGTGCCCTGCCGTGGGCAGCAATGTGAGCGCGTGTGGGTGAACGTGCTGGCTTTCATCAGGTCACAGTCAGGACAGTATTACAAAAGAGACTTTTGTCTTAGAAAGATTTTATCTTTCCCTCCGGTAAGCTTTCTGAGTAGATACACTGATATGGGTTTGGAATGAAATTGTACTCTATTAGCAACAGCAGAGAACAGGTAAGGAGAAAAGCCAGGGGGGAATTAGTTATGAAATCCTCCCAGTGAGTGTGCGAGGATGGAGGGAAAACTGCAGAAGTGATGATGGGCTTTGCATATGCAGGTACTGCATAACCCGGCAATAAAAAAGGCGTAGCACCAGAAATAGCTGCATACTGATGGGAATCAGTAGAAAACCTTTCTGAGTCCAGCACTTGGGTTTTCTCCCCCCACTAAGAATATCAACAGTGCTGTTGCAAAAACAATGTGCTGAGCCTGTTGCTTTGCTTGTGTCAGCCTTGTCTCTGTGCCCCTCCTGCGACTCCCCCTTCTCTCCTGTATGGAGCACAAGCTGCTGGCCTCCCTTAAAGCCCTGCTCCTGCCTAAACCACCTTACATGTTTTCTCTCACTTCTGGATCAAAAGGCCAGCTCCTTTTTTGCTGAAGGTGCTGGTCACTTCTGGTTTGCTCATTAGAGTTTCAGAAAAGCATCTTTGTGTTTTCTTTATGGCAAGCACTTCAGTGGTATCAACAGTTATCTAATTATCCCCCTTCAAATCCCTCCTTAA
>NW_009596556.1:98441-102027 GCF_000690535.1 Cariama cristata
TGAAAAACGCGACAAAGGTTTAGGCTGGATGTGCTGAGGCCGTTGCTTATTGTGCTTACCCATACCGTCCTAGTGGGTTTTTTTCATCCCCCTGTGGCTGAATCTGTTCTCTCCCGGCTTAAATTTAAACTCTGCGGCTGGGACCATCTTTTAATTCTGTGATTGTACAGTACCAAGTGCAAATGCTGACCCTCTGCAGGGCT
Organism: Cariama cristata; assembly: GCF_000690535.1. Taxonomy (NCBI): domain Eukaryota; kingdom Metazoa; phylum Chordata; class Aves; order Cariamiformes; family Cariamidae; genus Cariama; species Cariama cristata. Next base: position 98,645 of record NW_009596556.1, read on the forward strand.
ACACAACACAATAGCAGCACAAATAATACACTGTAAGACCTGCCACTGGATAAGAATAACATACAAATGAGAATAAAATGTCCATACTTTGCAGGAAACAGATCTCCCACTTCAAAAGCATCTCTTACTTGTAATTTTCAATGCTGAAGAAAGGAATTCCACTCCCTGTTGTTTTGCTTATATGTATCTTGCTCTGTGACTGATAAATAATAGTAAAAAGAAAAAAAAAAGAAATCTCAACTCGTGTCTCTCTGCCTTTCCACCTTAGATGACAGAACAAAGGAAGAATAAGCAGAGGCTGGGCTTTCTTGGATCAAACACACCCCATGTGAATCATCACATGCCACCACCCTGATACCACGGGGAGAAGCCGTGACTAGCCTTTCATCAGTATTCCCGCTTTATTATAGAATAAAAAACTGAGATTGAGAGGAGCGAACAGTGCCTATTGTTACAAAGTTGAAAACAACCAAGTGCCAAGATGTTAAGTGGTTTAGCTCTGGGAACAATTTGTAGCTGTTTTTCATGGTTGAAAGGGACCACAACCTAGAACGCGAGAGATACGAGGGAGCTCGTTTGTATTTGTTCGTGGGCCACGACTCGACTGCGTTTGTGCTCTGCAACTCGATGGCTTCGGTGGCAGCTGCCGTGTGCGATGGAGGTCGGGGCAGCGTTTGGCCGCGTCCTTCAAGCTGCCGTCGGACTTCTCCCTAAAGTGCTAGGATAACTGAGATGAGCAGAAGAAGGAGAAATGTTTATTAACGCAAATAGGACAGCCTGGTTCAGAATCAATAGAAGTCGTTTCTGGCTTATTCGCCAAATAGCGACATTAGTCATATTTGCTTGGCATTTACTATTTTTTAATTACTGTAAATAATGTCAGTTGGGTAAGCAATAATGTTGCTTCAAGTAACTTCTACTAGGAGGGAAAAAAAAAAAACGTCAAAAGACTGAAAAAAAAAACCAAACAAAAAAAAAGAAGGAAAAAATAGAAAAAGAGTTGCAAAGAGAAACATTAACGCTTTTGAATTTTAGCTGTCACCATGCAATTTCTTATTTATAACATGGAGCACAATGGATCTACAGCTGTGGGAATGTTATGCACATAACACTGACAACATAACTGGAAGTGATTTCTTTCTCCTGGCTTCAGATGTTCTCGATTAATGTGGCCATGCGATTTCACATACTGAGGAGTTAAACTGTGTTTTAAATTCAAGTTCCAATGGAGGATTCAGGAAAAAAAATATATATACTTGTAGTTTGAAGCGTGTATGGGATTTATTTTTTTTAAAAAAAAAGCTTGGAAATGTCTTTCTGTATGGAGCTGTAATGGTGTCATTACATTCTATAAATTCATCTTCAGCGAGAGTTGACTTGAGTAAATAAGCACTATATTCTGCCAGCTTTCTTCTGAGCTAAAGATCCTGGGCTTATGCCTTTGCCTGCCCTTCCTGCTTTTGGGGGCTTGCAGGACTGGCCGGGCTGGTGGGGGGCGAGGGGCAATGCCGGAGGAGCTCCGTCCAGCTCTGGGCTCCACGAAAGGTGGCCGCCAAGTCAGCTGTGCAGGTTTCTGCTGTATCCTGTATTTCTTGGTGTGGCTTCAAAAGAAAAGTTACAGGGTTTCCAGAGAGCCCAAGAGGGCAATTCTATCTTTTAGGAGATCTTTGGGGCACAAATGGGAGTTGTGGTCCCAGTTCGCTTCCATTTTCAGTGGGTTTTGGTTACCTAATTGTCCTCAGTGCATTTGAAAAATGCACCTCCATTACATAGGGTCACTTTTTAAACCAAAATATTTTTGCAATGATTGTCCCCCTGTAACATTTCTATTTTGTTATAAAAGCCATTTTGGTCAAAGCTGAAAATACTACTGGCTCCACTATTTCTAGTTTCTCCCTGAAGAAACGCTGTTGTCTTGTTTAAGGCACAATTCAAACCAACAGACCTAGAGTGAAGGAAAGGAAGGGGCATTTCCCTCTCTTCATCCCAAATTCAAACCTGTTCTTGGAAGCCATCTCTTTTTTTGTGCCAATGAGGTGGCTGAGATAGGTAAAAATAATGTACTTTAGGGTCTGATTCTTCTACCGTTAAAACATTTCCCATTGGTTTCAATTGTGTCCTTCAAAAATACAGTGTGGAAAGCAGGGATTTGTGTATTTTACAGAAAGAAAATCTCTTTCTATTGATTTTCCTTTAGTCCACAGAGAATCCTGGCTGTGAGAGGTGATGGCCATTTCCAGCTTTAGGGTCTATTTTTCCTGTAGGAAATTCTCCCAAATCCAGCCAGCACTCTGCCTCCGTGTGCTAAGGTGAAGAGCAAGTGGTGGTTATCAGAAATGGCACAAGACCAACAAAAGTGAGTGGTGGGAGACTAAATTTTCTACAACTCCTCTGCAGGTGTCAGGCTCGCAGCCTCGCTGCATCCAGACGTCAGCTGCTTCCCAGGCAGAGGGAGTGCATGGAGGCAGCGGGAGCTGGGTTGAGCTGGTTGATGCTGTGTGTTTGCTTCTGAGGCCCCAGTAACCTTTTCCACTCCAAAGACCAGACAACAGTCTGGTCCTTGGAGAGCAGAGCAGATATGGCTGTGGCACGGGGAGCTGATGGTAGGAAAGCTGCTAGGTCAAAGTAGAACACAGAAAAGCAGTTGTCTTCAATGGACAACTGAGATATTTTAGGAATAAAACTTGGAGTGTGCCTTTCCTTCATGCTTACTGTGTATGAGGTCTCGCTGCTACAGCTCCAGCATTGCTGTGGTGGTGAGAACCCCCTGAAAACCCTTGCCTGTCAGCGGGGATGGGGCTTCATGTACCAGTTACTGTTCAGCACCAAGAGACTTGCAGTGAATTGATTTTTTTGCATCAGCCACACGCCGTGCAGTAACCAGCCACTGGTATACGGTAAAGCCAGATTTGCCTCTCTGACTACATCTGTTGTACATCATGAAGCCAAAGGAGTTGCACGCAAACGTAAAGTCAGCGGTAAGTTGGTAGAGAATCAGACCCGCAGTTATATTAATTCATATTAGTTTATGCAGTTCATCAGATCTAGTCACAGCTTCTGTTTCAACAGCAATTTCCTCTTCTTCATACATGTGGTTATTAGAGGCATAAAGCACAGTTTAATGATAAGATAAATTATCATTATTTATTGGGGGTGGACGGTTGGCTAATACTGGAAGTGGTTGGCACTTTTCTTGTTTACACTTGGAAAAAACAGCTGAACCCACTGCACATCAAGGGAGGTTTCTGCTGTTGGAGCTGGAAAACCTTGCGACTCGATGTGTTTGTGCCCTATGCTCAGGCCTGTGGTTGCGAGCTGCTGGTGCTCTCTCTGTCCCGCACCCCAAATGACGTCCCCAAGGCTCAAGAACCCAAACACCGCTC
>NW_009596556.1:102058-111400 GCF_000690535.1 Cariama cristata
CTCTTCAGAAGGGAGAGCTACAGTGTCAAAACCAGAGAGCTAACGGATGCCAATTAGGCTTTGCCACGGTGCCTTTCTGCTGTTAATAGCTTCCGAGAGAGACCTCTGTAATCAATAACAGTAGGTGATGCTACTTGCACAGATTGTAAATATATTTCACTGAGCGTTTCAACATTTTTGCTGAATCTGTCAAAACTTAGGCCCTGCCATGCTCTCATCCGTGTGAGCAATCTGTACACTTGCACGTGGTAACTTAAACAGTAGACTTCTTATGTGAATAATACTTGCAGGGCCAGAGCCCAAGCCTTAAAGATTGTGAAATATCCCCATCAATGAGTTTATAACAAAAATCAATGTTTTATACATATATTTGTATGTATATCTTTGTTTATTGCAGCTGGGGTATCCTCTTCTTAGGCAAGCATCATTTACCTTACCTATTTATATGAAATGATTGCAAAGAAGTTAAAACATCTAAGAGCTTTTAATGCCTTAGAGGGATTTATAATTATAAGCTCCTTGACAGTTAAAATCTACTTAAATAAATATGTCCATTGCTGCTGAATGTAACTTTTAATAAAGTGTGTCCTTTTATATACGTCTGCCTCACTTATTCTTGATGTTAAGGTGTGGGGAAATGTGTGTTGCTGAACTGAAGACTGCTGGGAGACCCAGGCTGGTTGCCTTGCATGGGAGATCAGGCTGTGCAATATGCATCCGTTTCTTCTAAGTGACAAAGCAGATGGCATCGGTACGGTCCTGAATGGATGGAGACTGAATCCAGCAATGAAAGTGAGGATTTATTTTATTTCAGACACGATTTGTTCCATTCAGGAAAATGAGTTAGATGATTGACACCTTTCCTGAAGGTTGGGTGGCAGTTAGGTGTTTAATTTGTTCCAGTGCTTTTTGTTTAGTCCGTAACTGGCGGTCCAGGGGAAGCCCCGGTTGAAGGTGGGCAGACGCAGGCATGATGATGGATGTGAGTGTCTCTGATGGAGAGGAGCAGGCTCAAGCCAAACAGCCTCAGGATTTTGTGCTGGTGCCTGGGGCAGATTCGGTCTCACTGCCTCCTCGGGTCTGATGTGAGGAGTCGGCAACTCGCTGCGAGGCTTTGAGCATCCTGAGCATCACGCATGGCAGTCAGCAGGAGCGAGGTGACATCCCGTCCTCGTGTCCCTCAGGGGAGCAGCAGGGCGGTCCCACCAGGGCTCTCAGCCAGCCGCGCTCACGAGCAGCCGAGCACACACCATGTGCACACTCGTGTGCATCCCCGTGTAAGGAACCTGTGTCTCCGCAAGGCAATGGCCTTTCAAGACAGAACTGCTGGGATGCTTAGGAGCCTCTCGCTGCCCATCACGCATTGCCAGTGCCAGCCCAAGACTTTGGAAATCCAGCCCTCAAATGATACAAATGCAGAGGTTAAAGGCTTGAAGGCTTGATGTGACTTCTCTTACTAGGGTGCGGGTTTTTGTGTGTGTGAGGTTTTTGGTGATTTTTTTTTCATGTTTTTGGTGTAGCTCCTTCAAGTAGCACGTTGAGAGAGAGAGACCGGGGGTTTTCCCCTCTCTTCTAGGTAAAAGGATTGAGGAAGACAAACAGCCCCAAACCACCATCTCTGTCAACTAAGACAACTCAGGCTGAGGAAATCTGTGACCTTATGAAAAAAGGAAGCGCACTGTGACAGGAGAACTATGACATACGAGTGCTTTTTTCTTTTTTTCCCAGCTGTGTTTATTACAGAAGGTCAATATTTATACGGAAAAGAATGAGGCCTCTTCTTAGTGAGAAAAAGCCTGATAATTAATTAATAAGAAAAATCCTATTAAATAGAGCATGCTGTTGCTTCTGTACACTTGTTATACCAACCTGCTGTGGTTTTAAGTGGAATTAACTTTTCTTTTCTCTGGTATGACTTTAAGGTTAAATAGAAAGGAGTTTGGTTGCTACTAGGGTTCTTAGATCATTCTGCAAAAAGGATGTCCTAGGAGAAAATGGGGTTTCATACAGTAAACTTGCAACCTAAGATTACAGCCATATTTAAAAACAAAAAGCCCCCAAACCAGAATTGAGCTACTAAGCCCGAATAGGAGCAGTTTCGCATGTAGAACTGAGAACCTAATGCCAAGGCTTCTCTTTTTTAAAATGTTTTCCCCAAAGGTACATTCTAATTCAAAAGGCGTTTCAGGGAGCAAACGTCTCCCTCAGCATCGGCTGCACAGACGGCAACGGGCTCACACTGGCGTGGCCTACGAGCCAATTCGGCTCCTCTGCTTCCAGCGTCACTGCTGCTGTGACAAAAGCATCTGCAGGCGAGGATATTTTCTTTGGAAAAAGTGTGCTTGTTTTCTGGGGAGGGCTGCCAAGTTTATTTTTAAGTAGAGAAAACTGAGATTTAAGCTGCTAACCTCTCTGCTGTCCCGGGATGCCCGCAGGAGCAACAGGCAGCGTGACTCCTGTTTGCAGGCGCCTGTACTGAACGTCCCGTATTTGCACAAAATCATCCCAAATGACTCAAAAGAAGCTCGAGCTCCAGGGATTTTAAATGTGGAGTAGTATATTGCTATCATCGGTTCACAGTTGCCCAGTCTATTTATATGCTGTCCTTTTATAGTCCGAAGCAGGAAGCTGCAAGGCACAAGACAAATAGCCTTTATAACTTTGCTATTTCAATGTGTTTCTCTTGCTGCAAACAACCAACAGTTACCCTTTTTTTTTTTTTGTACAGTAGGTTTCTTACTCCGTGACATCCGTCTCTCTCCGTGTCACCACCTTCATCTGCTTCCGCTCAGGTAAGGCGAGACCTGGGCACATCCAGAACCATGGCTGTTACCTGAGAAGCCAAACAAATAAGCTAAATCTGTAGGAGCAGGGTCAAACTGGCAGTGTCTTGTCCTTATGATTTTAATCGCTCTGTTTAAATGTTGTAGATCATGTTGTCAACTAACACATTCAATATCTGACTTGGTACAATCAGGAGGTTTTTTTAACAGCCCTTCTTGTGGTAAATTATTGCACAATCTTCAACCCCCTTGGCTGGAATTTGAAGGCCTCCGTAGCCTGTTAAACTAACTGTGGAGATGGCAGGGTTGATGGGAAGAGATGAATGGCTTCTGTTCCAAATTTTAACCTAATCCGCTGGAATAAAACCATGCCCCAGCGGTGGAAGCCAGCTGAGATCCATTGCCTGAGCCAGGCTGAGCCCCGGCCCTGCGGTGGCTTGCGGTGGACGAGGGCCCCGTCACAGCCATGTTGTTGCCTTGGGAAGCGGGGAGCAGGGCTGCTGCTGCGGCCGGCGGCGGGGAGCAACCCCGTGGCCTTCGCCAAGGCAGCGCTCACACCCACGTGCAAGGCTGTGGGGTCAACCGAGGCATTGCTTTACGTGGGCCCTGTCACCAACCCCAGTCAAAACCCTGCAATTTCGTCCAGATGGCAAGAGTGGTGTGGGGATCTAGTTACAGCCCAAAGGCTCCAAATCCCTTTATAAAATATTCCTTCTGGTCCCCAAAGTCTGCAACATACTCTTTAGGTTTTGTTCCCAATCACACTGAGTTGCCACGTAAACCATGGACTCTGGCACGTTGTCACCGGTTTGTGTAATGGCCTTCAACTGTGATATGTCAACCTGAATTTCACAATCCTCTCCTAGGAGCATTTGCTCTCTTACCAAAGATACAAGGGTGTATTCACTTGCTCTTTCTTCCCTGCCTTGCCAGAATTATGGCATGAAACACCTGGGAACTGTGTTAACTCGGGCACTCTTGCCGAGACCCACCGTTGCATTCAGCAGACCACAGGGCAACTCTGAAACAGGGTTCAAAAAAAAACGTTTTCAGTCTTGAGTTGGTGTTGGATGATGGCAGTTGGCTCAGAGTTTGTGGTTTGTTTTTTTTTTTTCAGGTCAACTTTTTCTGGCTTTGAGGTTGGTTCAGGCCCATTTGTAGCTCACCAGGGAGCTGTAATGGTGGCTTTATCTGGCATGAAAGTTTTCACCCTAATTTGATAAAGACAGCAGAATTCTTCGTGCCTCCAAAAAACCCTCCCAACCCTTCATCTTTCTGTTTTAAGAGTTGAGGGTGTATGTGTTATGTATGAGCGTGTGTGGTTTGTGGACACGCAACTCAGTCTGAGGGTATTTGGGAACACTGACATGCAGAAATAAGGACGGGTTGGCTGCAGACCTAAACAAGCAGAGCAGCTGGTGTGAGCACTGCCATCCCATGGGAAATGCAGATGTTTCTGCCTGTGGCAGGACTTTGCCGCTGAAGGAGAGGAGGAGTCAAGAGAGGAGAGTTCAGTCCCTGGAGCTGTTGTGCTCTTCCCATGCAAGCATAGATGTCTGCCCAGGTCCCTGGTTGCTCAGCTAGGATGTGAGAAGATGCCAGCGGGGTTATCGTGCAGCTAGCCAAAGACTGAGAGTTGTAAATGCAACGTGTTACAGATACAATTTATCATGCTGAAAAAGAAAGGGAAGGGAAGGTCTCAAGGGTGCAGGAAAATGTTGTCAGAAAGGGTGAATTTACTGCTGGGATTTACTCAAAGTTTACTTTTGAGTTATTGTGAAGAGTTAGTGTTATCAGAAGTTGACTGTCCATGTCTCTGTCAATCTTGGGTGTCTTTTCAGAAGAGAGGAACTAGCCAGAAGCTACCGGTCCAGTGAAAAGCCTGTTGCTCAGGGTTCTTGGTCTATAAAATCTGGTTTTTTGAAAGTTTGTCCACAGCACCTCACTTGGGATGAGTGCTCTTTTACATGGTTAGCACAAATCTAAATAAATACAGAAATATAAACCGAGCTGGAAATTTACTGAGTACAAACTGTCTTGCAAAATTGCCTGTGTTTCCTGGCTCTGGATGGGATGGAAATACCACAAAACTAGCTTCTCTCATAGTAACGTGATACTTCTGCTTCCAGGCTCAGCTGAAAGCGGGAGGTGGAAGCATGTACAAGAGAAGAAAAAGAAAAGCAAAAGCAAATGATAATCACTCAAGCTTATTTTTAACATGGCAAAATGAAACTATTAATTAGAAAGATCAAAGTGGCCATTGTGATCATCCGCTCGAACATCTTGTATAGTGCAGGCCATAGAGTTTTATCCATCTGCTCCTCTGGAAGCTGTAGCACAGAGCTGGAAAAGGTAGATAAGCTGGCTTGGAGGTCTTCATGTGAGTGAGACATGGGGTGTATCTGCTAGCTGGTTCTCGACCGGCTCAAACAGGGACATCGATCCAACCTGCCTCTGTCACTGCTCACCCAACAGCCTTCAGCAACCCCCTCAAAAGAGAGGAGCGAAAGTCTGTGTCCTCAGGACTACCCAAGTCCTCGGCCTCCCTCCTGCCTTTGCCAGCAAATGTAATTTTAACAGCATCTTCTAAGAACTGATTGAGACCGTACGTGTCCTTTCAGCCAGGCCAGCAAATAACCTTCAGCTAAGTCTGCCCAGGGCTGTTTTGGATCTGGTGCTCTGCATTTAGAAATAGTCTTGGGTATTTTTAAATGTTGCCTGGAGCCATCTGGTCCCCTCTTCATTTTATGTTTTAATTGTCATTTATAACTTATTATACAAGCTATTCAAAAGCCAGACAGATGCTGGAGGGAAGAGAGCAAGTCCTGATCTGAAGCGCACTGAAATCTCTGAAAGTCTTTCCCTGGCTTTCAAAGGGCTCGGGGCTGGCACCCCCACCGAGGGAGCCTAAGCGGTTGCAGCTCTGTGGGGTCCCGGTTCTGGGACACCCAGGCTGTGCATTGCGCATTGCTGCTGGGGCTGGGGGCTTGCTCTTAGCCGGAGCCAGGTGAGCCCCTGACCTCTGCAGGGGAGCGGGCTCCTCGTGGCCGATCTCACAGCCCGAGGCACAAGGAGGTCAACTGATGTGCTCAGGTCACCAGTGCGTGAGCAAATGACTCATCCCAGATTTTCCTGGCTTCTAAACCTTTGCTCAAACCACAAGGCTGCTTAATGACTTAGCAGGGCTCTAAGGAAGGAAACGATAAATTGAAAACACGCTATGGCTAAATGACTGGCTAAGGTGTTTTCCACGTGCCATTCATGAATCTAGAAGAACTAACTGGAGCCTGGGAGTTACTGACAGGTTGGGGAAAGTGATTTGTTTGATGAAGATACGGCTTCAGAAAAAAAAAATCATTTGCTTTGCCGCCCACTCCATAGGAAAATTTTTCCACCTCCAGCTTTTCCACCTGACTCCATGCAGGACCCTGCGCTGTGACCTTGAAGGTAAGTTGGCTCTCCTTAGAAATAGGACTAGTTCGTACTGCCTCAGCTCGAACCATCCCAGGACGTAAAGGCATTGCCCGACTCCTGCTCACCCGCAGCAGCCCCAGCAGGGCTGGACGACCCGAGGCGGGCATGGTGCCCTGGTGCCAAAGTGCACCCCAACGCACCTCAAGGCTGAGGGTGACATCTCATAGGAGGACAGAGGTCCCACATCAGGCTCAGACACACCTGCACACCCCTCCCCAGCACACGGGTGGTGAGAGGATGGGCAGATATTAACCAGCTCAGTCCTGTGGGATGGCTTAAATCCCAGCAAAGGTCCCCATCATTTGGGAATGGTGGCTGAGCAAGCTAACCTGTGCTGGGAAATGTGCCACTGCTGTCCGGAGACATCTCCACTTACTCTCGTGGCACCCTGACGCTGGCAACCTTCTGAAACCCAGAACTATTTACTTGTAGGAGAGGCCTCTTGATTTTCTCCTGGCAGTTGTGCTGGAGTTGGAAAGCAGCCACGGGACCAGTAAGGGCTGCAAATCCCCCAAGCCAGGCTGCTCTGGCTCCTCAGCATCCTCTCAGTATGGGGAGCTATTACCACATCAGTCTATTTTAATAATAATCTATTATATTTCAAACATACAAAATAAAACAGGGCATTGAATATCAAGCTGTCTGAATAAGGATTTTTTTTTTTTTTTTTTTTTAAAAAAATCCCTGGACATCCATGGGCAGACTCAGGGAGTCAGATGCAGCAAAGAGAAAACAAGAGAGGGGGGCCAGACCCAGGCCCCTCTCAGCCCTGCAACAAGCAGTCCAGCACAGCTGGCACTAATTGGCACTTTCCTTGGTGACGGATGAAGTGTGGAGGAGACAATGGGGCCTGGGCTGGTTTCTCATGCCTGGAGGTGATCCCCAGGACTGAGATCAAAGCCTATTGAGAGCACAATAAGGAGAAGCTGTAGCAGTCGCTGTCACTGCTGCTTCTGCTCTGCTCAGAGAAGAAAAGACTTTTGGAGTGTAAGGCCGCATCCATAGGATGTGCGCCCAGCACTAGGGGACATCATTGCATGCCCATCAGCACACGTGAAGAGAAAGCAGGGCACGGAGCACGCTACTGGCCACCGAGCACCAGCGGTGGTGTGGTAAAGCTGGTGGTCACCTTGGCTGGTCATGGGCAGCTGCTCAAATCCATGACTGCCACTAAAACCCTTAGCATCAGGATTGCTGCAGTGTCTTGTGCTGGAAACTCAAGGCAGGAGGGTAAAGGGCTTATGAAAAGCTGGTGCTTTGTGCAATCGTGGTGTTGCTTCATGCAGAGCTGGAAAGTAACGTAAGCGTGAAGCTGTGACACCTGGAACACAAATGGGCAGCTAGAAAGGAAAGACAAGGGTAAGAAACTTCTTTATAACAGACCATAACTTGGCAAGGAGGGATAAAGGAAAGATACCTTTTTTTTTTAAGAAAGAAAATTATCATGTAATTTCTGGATTGCATTATAAAGGGGATTTTGGTGTGTATGAGCAGTAATTCCATCAGTACCAGGTTTTTTTGGTGAAAAGTATATTCATTATGTTATACTTACCTATTGGCAGCTTAGAGGCACTGTTTTCTTTTGAACTTCATGTACAAATTCAAATGAGGAAAAAAAAACAAAAAAGCCATCCCCACTTTCCAACAAGAAGTGCAACATGGTCAGAAGTGCCCTGAGCTTACGCTGCGCTGAGGCTTTGAGCTGGTTACGGTCGCTGCACCATCCCCGCAGCATGCCGTCTGAACCCCTCTGTTTAGGATTACCACCCAGGTTCTCCAAAACTTAAGATTTTTTAAAATTATTTCATGAAATACAAGCCAAATAAATGTGGTGATACACTCCTTGTTTGTCCCCTGGAGTGGGAACACACTATTCAGGCTTTGGTCCCTTTTCTCTTCCTCCAGTACAAAGAGGGGAAGCAGCTGAAGGCCTGGGAAGCTGCAAGGCTGAAGTGAAGCTCTCAAGCCGTAACTAGAGATGAGCCAAGGGAAAACAGCTGCGAGCTGGACACCAGCAGACGTGTCCGACCCTGTCCTCAAGGAGCGATGGGAAAGGGTGGTCCTTCACCCCGGGAGGTCCTCAGTCCTGCCAGTGCTGGGGATTTGCCTCCCTCCACCCCTCCAGCACAGCCTGGTGCGGCTGTGTGCTTCTGCCGCAGCTGGAGAAACCCTTCTCCCAGGGGGAGAAGAGGTGCTCAGCAACCCATCAGGCTAATAAGCTAATAGCATGCCAACGCACGTTCGTGCCGGATTTTCCACCCGCAGCCACAGCCGTCTGACAGTGCCCAGCCACGCTCCGCCACGGCACAGGGCGGCCAGGTAAGGGCACAACCCAGAGATGTAGTGGGGAGCAGTGCCTGCTCCGATCCCAGAAGCTGATGTCCAGCTTGCATTGATTTTCTCAGGGCTAACACCTGCTTGCATGCATCTCTGCACCTCCCTTTGTAGGGCGGAAACACGGGGGTTTGGGCAATTGCATGACTGACGGTTGATGTGTGCCTCGAGACGGGCAGCGCAGGACTAGCAGGACCTGGCCTGGCCTGCGGTCAGTTTTATAGCACAGCCGTAAAAGTACACGGTCAAAAAAAACCCCTTTCACCTCTCTGTACCAGTCTTCGCATCCCTGGGGATTTTCCTGTAATAATCCTGTCTATGCTAGTGACTTATACAGTAGTAATTGAGCTTCAAATTTAATTACAGTATAAGAACGAGCTGTCACTTCATTGACGATATTTCCTTGACTATTTATTGAAATAAATAGTCTTACCGACTTTGCCATTTGAAGCGAAGGGACTAGACACCAGGGTCCCTTCTATGGCTGTGTTTATGTCCTTCCTGTCAGCTGCAGTGCTTTGAGGAAATACCGAGCCCTGACTTCCAAAAAGCTCCCAGAGACTCTTCTTTCCTTAAGCCTCCATCGGTGGTGGCTCATGGAGAGTTTCCCATCCATTGCCTCATACCTACAGCCATGAAAATACCGATGGGTATGTTATGGGTAAATCATACACCTTTCCTGACACCGTCTCACGCCATCTTTCTTACAGGTATATCAGATGTAGGTGCATCAGAGAGAGAGAGAAAGCTT
>NW_009596556.1:111416-112361 GCF_000690535.1 Cariama cristata
TGATACTTGAGCCTAAAGTGTGGTATGTTTCAGTTCTCTTTCTTATATTTCAGTGAATTTCATTGCCAAAATGGAAATATGGGAGTCCTCGTACCTGACTGCCCTGTTACAATGTGCAGAAAAATTACAAATATGTACAACGTACGGCCTGGAACTGCCGCGGTGACCATCGGTTCTCACATCGCTCCTGTCCACCAAAGCAAGTGAGCGTATGAGCAAAGCTGTACCCATCCAGGGACGACCACACGGTGTGGCCATCTCCTCTTCCTACAGACTCAAACACGACCTGCGACTCTAGCTTTTCTCCTGCTGTAATCTCTTTTATTTTCTTTTGGGCCTGGGTAAGTGTTTGAAGAATGTCCCCTCATGTCCTTTCAAGGGTTCAAACACTTTTAAGCCTACGCAGGCAAAGTTTTCCTGCCAAATAAATAAACCGAGGCAAAGAGACAAACCTCATGAACAAGAGCCAGGATGGTTTCTGTCCCATTAAGGGAATTTATGAGAACTCAATACAGTTTTAGAAAAAAAAAGTGTTTACTTAGATGATGGACGTCTGTTGAATATTAATCTTTTCTGGGTATATTGCAGGCTTTCTTAAAGAAAGCCTGAATTATTTAGGAGTATTTGCATGCTGAGATACAGCAAATTTACAGGCAGTACAAATCAGACTTTTGCATCTTCATATTAAAGGAAACTAAATGCCAAATTTGGCTTCTTAATACTTTATTGGCCATCTCCTGCTAAATAAAACAATTAAGCTGCTCATTAAGATACAACATGCATCATTCTGAAACAATGGCTACCTTAATCCTTATACACAGCATCAGCAAAATAACCCTGCAATGGCACAAATTCATGTATTTTAGACTGGTTATTCTTTTTACCCGTTTGCTGTATTACAGGATGGCAGTGACGGGGAGTGCCGCTGGTGATGAACAGCACGGA